>NC_045771.1:15479112-15644112 GCF_008692025.1 Phocoena sinus
CAACTTTATTCCTCTTTTCCAAAAGTATCTTAGCTATTCTTATTTATTAACTTTCTATATAAATGTTAGAATCAGCTTGTCTGTGTCTTCAAAAGTCCTGCCAGAATTTTTTGAATTGAGTTAAATCTGTAGATCAATTTCTTATCTTTACTCCTTTGAGTCTTTGAATCCACAAACACAGTATTTCTCTCCATTTATTTAGCTCTTCAGCATTTTGAAGTTTTCAGCCATACACATCCTATATTTGTTTTGTTAGACTTATACCTAAGTATAGGTATAAATATTTATTTTTTTAGAGCCATTGTAAATGGCATTTTAGAAATCCTGTTTCCAACTGTACATTGCTAATACATAGAAATAGGATTGATTTTTATGGCTTCGATCATTTAGTATTTATTGAGACTTGATTTGTTTTTGTTGCCTGACATACTGTCTATCGTGGAGAATATTCCACATGTGCTTGAGAAAAATATGCAATCTGCTGTTTTGGGTAGGGTCTTCTCTAGATGTCTTTTAGATATAGTTGGTTCATAGCATCATTCAAGTCCTCTATTTTTAAACTGATCTTCTGTCTTGTTTTATCTATTCTTTAGAGTGGGGTATTGAAGTTTCTAACTGTTACTGTAAAACTGTCTATTTCTCCTTTCAATTATGTCAGTTTTTTGCTTCATATATTTTGTGGTTCTTTTGTTAGAGGCATATATGTTTATAATTGGTATATCTTGATATATTGACCCTTTTGTCAACATGTAATGTCCTTCTTTGTCTCATCACGATTAGTGACTTCAAGTCCATGTTGTCTGATATTAGAATATCCACCCCAGGTCTCTTTTTGCCTTTTTTTATTGCATGGAATTTATTTTTCATCCTTTTACTTTCAATCTATTTATGTCCTTGGATTTAAAGTAAGTCTCTTTTAGACAACATATATTTGGATCATTTTTAAAAATCGATTCTTCCAATCTCTTCTTTTTAATTGGAGGGTTCAAGCCATTTACAGTTCAAGTAATTATCGATAAGAAAGGATTTACTTCTGCAATTTTGCTATTTGTTTTCTCTATGTCTTATTTTCTTTTTATTCCTCAATTTTCTTTTTATCCCTCCACTACTGCCTCGTCCTTTGAGTGATTTTTTCTTCTAGTTTACTATTCTGACTCCCATCTTGTTTCCTTTTCTGTATACTTAAAAAAGGGTTATTTCCTGGATGTTTTAGTCAGCTTGGCTGCTATAACAAAATATCATAGACTGTGTGGCTTCAGCAACAGCCATTTATTTTTCACAGTTATGGAGACTGAAAAGTCCAAGGTCAAGGTCAAGATACTGGCAATGAGTTTCTGATGAGAGCTCTCTTCCTGGCTTGCAGAAGGCCTACTTCTATTTATGTCTTCACATGGTGGGGAAAAGAGAGAGAGAGAACAAGCACACTCTGGTCTCTTCTTATAAGGGTATAAATCTCATCATGAAGACCTCACCCTCATGACCTCATCTAATTACCTCCCAAAGGCCCCATCTTCAAATACCATCCACATTGGGAGTTAGGGCTTCAACATATGAATTTTGGGGAGACACAATACAGTCCATAATACTAGGGTTACCCTGGGGTTACAATTAGCATTTTAACTTTGTAAGAATCAGGTTTGAATTAGTACCAAGATACTTTCAGTAGTATTGGGTTTGCCAAAAAGATCATTCGGGTTTTTCCATAACATCTTACGGAAAACCCCAAATTAACTTTTGGCCAACCTAATACATAAAAACTCTGATCCTTTAAAACTCCATCTCCCCCCTTTATGTTGTTATTTTTACCAATTACATGTTTATACATTGTGGGTCAATTAACATAAATATATAATTATTGCTTTATTTATCTTTTAATCATGTAGGGAAAAAAAAGGAGTTATAAACCAGACATACAATATTACTGGTTTTTATATTTATCTATGTAGCTACATTTACTGTTGTGTTCCTTATCTCCTCATATGGCTTCAATTATCCTTTTATTTCAGCCTGAAGGACTCCCTTTAGCATTTCTTGTAGCACAGGTCTACTAGTAATGAGCTTTTTCTGTTTTTGTTTTGCAGGATATGCAATTATTGGTGGACAGTTCTTTTCTTTCAGTCCTTTATATATGTCACCCCACTGTCTTCTGGCTTCCAGTTTCCAAAGAAAAATGGGCTATTAATTACACACATTATCTCTTGTATGTGATGAATCACTTCTCTCTTGCTGCTTTCTAGATTCTCCCTTTGTCTTTGGGCTTTGACAATTTGACTATAATGTGTTTTCCTGTGAATCTCTCTTGGTTTATGCTTCTTGGAGTTCATTGAGATTCTTGGATATTTAGATTTATGATTTTCATCTAATCTGGGACACTTTTGGCCATTATTTCTTCAAATAGTCTTTTTGTTTCTTTCTCTCTTCTCCTTCTGGGACTCCTGGTATGTGTATGTCAGTATACTTGATGGTGTCTCATAGGTCTGTTAGGTTTGGATCATTTCTTTCCTTCTTTTCTCTTTTCACTTCTTAAACTGGATGTCAATAGATCTATCTGTACTTTTCATCTCCAGAATTTCTATTTGTTTCATTTCTATAATTTCTACTAATATTCTGTATTTGGTGAGACATATTCTCCTGGTTCCTTTGTTCTTTCTCCATGACTTCCTTTAGCTCTTTGAGCATATTTAAGAGAGTTGATTTAATGTTTCCATCTAGTAAGTCTAAATGTCTAGGTGTCCTCATGGACAGTGTGTATTAATTTCTTTCCTCCCCCCTGTGAATGAATCATACTTCCCGGTTTATTTGCATGCGTTGTAATTTTTTGTTGTTTAAACGTGGAGAGTTTTAATATTAAAATGTGACAACTTTGGAAATCAGATTTCCCCCTTCTTCAGGGTTTGTTTTTGCTGTTTGTTGTAGGCTGTTGCTGTTTGCTTGTTTTGTGACTTCTCCAAACTATTTTGGTTAAGTCTGTATTGTTTGTGATGTGAAGTCTGTGTTCCACTAACTTGGGGGTCACCTGGTGTTTTGACAGAGTTTCTTTCAATGGAAAAAGAAAAGGAAAGAAAAGAAGAAAATACTCTCCCAGTCTTTGCAGATTGGTTCTATGTTGGAGCACTCCTTCAAAGCTTAGCCATGCTGCTTACAATTCTGCCTTAGCCTTCACTCACAGCTTGCACAGAGCCTGAAGGCCACTCAGAGGTAAAAGCTTGGAGTCTTCTCAGGCCTTCTTTGAGCATGTACCCACCCCTGACACTATGTATACCTGATTCCCTGGTATGCATGGGAGCTTTTAAAGGCCCCTTTACCCCCACATATCTCTTTTCCCTGCCTGCTGTTTCCCAGGGTTTTCAGTCTGTTTGTTGCTTGTCCCAACTGTTATCCCTAGCCCGAGGCTGCCACAGCCAATATTTCTGCCTTTAAATGCACATAGCAAAAGCCTCCTAGGCTGTCACCTTAGCCCTAGAAATGTTTGAGTCAGGCAAAATAAAGGCAAGCCCTTCAGACAGCCACCGGATGGGCTGGAACTTACAACCACAATTCTTAGAGAATTCTTCGAGAAATTCTGCATTGCTCCCTCTGGCACTAGCCTCCTGCACCAGGAATGTGGGTGCAGTCCTGGTGGCTGGCACCAAATAGGGGTACAGCATGTGGGACGTAGGCAATTTAAGTCACCACAGCTGTCTCTTACTGCAAAGCAACAGCTTCTTTCTTCATCAAGCTTTCCCCTGGTTGTAGGTTTTTGACTAGACTCCAGAGTTCTGCAAAAAAATGATGCTGACAGCTTTTGCCAGCTCATCAGTTTTTTTGTAAAGGGACAGAGCCCTGGCGTTCCCTACTCTCCTATTTTCCTCTATTCATTTTTTAAAAATCTTTTAAAATTTCTGTTTTTTTTTTTTGCTGTACACGGGCCTCTCACCACTATGGCCCCTCCCGTTGCGGAGCACAGGCTCAGCGGCCCGCTCCACGGCATGTGAGATCTTCCCGGGACCGGGGCACGAACCCGCGTCCCCCGCATCCCCTGCATTGGCAGGCGGACTCCCAACCACTGCGCCACCAGGGAAGCCCAAATTTCTCTGTTTTGAGATTGGATTATTTCTCTTGACTTATATTCAAGTTCACTTCATCTTTCCTCTGTCTTCTTTCTTCTCTACTCCATTCTGATACTGAACTCATCCATTGAGTTCCTTTTTTTTCTTAAATCGACTTTATTTTTTAGAGAAGTTTTAGGTTCACAGCAAAATCAAGCAGAAACTACAAGAGTTCGCTTGTACTCTTTGCTCCTCCACATGCTTCTCCCACTATCAACGTCCCCACCAGAGTGGTACACTTGTTACAACTGATGAACCTATACTGACACATCACTAGCCACCAAAGTCCATGCTTTACAGCAAAGTCCATGGTTTATATCAGGGTTGACTCTTGGTGTTATACAGTCTATGGGTTTTGAAAATAATATCATGTGTCAACCATTACAGTATCATACAGAATAGTTTCCCTGCCCTAAAAATCCACTGTGGTCTGCTTACTCACCCCTCCTTCCTTCCTAATCCCTGGCTTCCATGGATCTTTTTACTGTGTCTGAAGTTTTGTCTTTTCCAGAGTGTCATACAGTTGGAATCATAGCTTTTCAGATTGGCTTCTTTCACTTAGTAATATGCATAAAAGGTTGCTCCACATCTCCCCCACCCTTCATGTCTGTTCATGGCTTGATAGCACATTTCTTTTTAGCAGTGAATTATATTCCATTGTCTGGATGGACCACAGCTTCTTTTTTTTTTTTAAATAAATTTATTTATTTATATTTATTTTTGGCTGCGTTGGGTCTTTGTTACCGCCCGCGGGCTTTCTCTAGTTGCGGCGAGCGGGGGCTACCCTTTGTTGTGGTGCGCGGGCTTCTCATTGCAGTAGCTTCTCTTGTTGCGGAGCACAGGCCCTAGGCACGCGGGCTTCAGTAGTTGTGGCATGTGGGCTTCAGCAGTTGTGGCTCATGGGCTCTAGACCGGAGGCTCAGTAGTTGTGGCCCATAGTCTTAGCTGCTCCATGGCATGTGGGATCTTCCCGGACCAGGGTTCGAACCCATGTCCCCTGCATTGGCAGGCGGATTCTTAACCACTGCACCACCAGGGAAGTCGCCACAGTTTCTTTTTCCATTCACCTACTGAAGGACATCTTGGTTGAGCCCAAGTTTTGGCAATTATGAATAAAGCTGCTATATACATTTGTGTGCAGGTTATTGTGTGGACGTAAAATTTCAACTCCTTTGGTTAAACTCCAAGGAGCACGATTGCTGGATCATGCTGTAAGAATAATTGTTTAGTTTTGTTAGAATATTTGTTTAGTTTTGTAAGAAACTGCCAACCTGTCTTCCAAAGTGGAGTTCCCACCAACGATGCATGAAAGTTCTTGTTGCTCCACTTCAATGAGTTTTTTATGTTTTTCATTTCTAAAATTACTATTTGATCATTCTTTTAAAAAAATATTTCTTTGTTGAGACTCTCTGTTCTTTCACTGGCTTCAAGACTGTTCTTGATTTTTGGTAAGGCACTCTTGTAATAGCTGCTTTAACATCTTTGCCAAATAATTATAATCTCTAAGACATCTTGGCATTGACATCTTTTGGTTTTACCCTACATAAATTTATATTTTCCTTGTTATTCACTTGCAATGTAAATTTAGATTATATTGAAGAGTTTTTGAAAATTAATTAAGACATTGGGTCCTATTTATATCCTGTAAAATGTTGATATTTTTGTTTTAGAAGGCAGTCGACCTGGTTAGGTTTAGGCCACAAGGTTCCCCTGCCTCTGCGAACTATGGTTCATTTCTCAGATTTTGCAGTGATCTTTGGATTTATCTTGCATGTATACTACCTGATGGCAAATCTGGGACTTAGGCAGTGGTGTATCTATATAGTTCATTTCTCAAAATATTTGATATAATGAATAGTATCTGATCCAAGCATACACAGTTTAGGGGTGAGCCCAGGGTAGTTCATAAACAACTTTATGGGGTCACTTTCCCAAATTCTTCCCTCACTGCAATCTCTTGGTTACATTCTAGATCCTTAATGTTCTCTTTTTGGTCTTCTATCTAGAAAGCTTTAGTTACCCCGCTGCTCTATTGTGTGCTTCCACAACTGCACCTGAATCTAGGGCCATGTGACAAAAGACTATAGAGACAGTATAAAGGCAAGAGAGGTTGGATCCACTCTCTTGGAACTGCAGCTCCCCTGAAAAAAGAGGAAGCTTTCCCTTCTGCATAGTTTTGGATCCTGCTGGCCTGTATTACCTGAGAATGCTACAACACCTACCATGGAATTTCTTGGGAACTAGGTCACAAGTTAATAGAGGGGAAAGAAAGAGAGGCAAAAAAGTAGGGGAAAGTAGGGGATTTTCAGATTCTCTAAGTATTATGAGTTTCTCTCTCACGTCAGAACTAGAGGTCTTCTCCTGAAGTTCTGTCTGCACTCTGGTGCCCACTATCTGGTTGGCAGGGTGATACTGAGAGAGCCCAGTGACACTTGAGTTTTGTTCTTCTTTCCTAATCCACCTGCTACTATTTACTTTTCAGAGTCCTGAACTAACTTCCTCCCATACTATTTCATGTTTTATAGCTGTATTCAGTGGGAGAGTCAGGGTAGAATATGCTTACTTCATATTAATGGAGCTAGAACCCTCACTTATTCCTAAAATTAATTTTTAATTTATCACACATACTGACTAAATTGATGTGAATTTACATATTGGATTGCTTTTCTTTTGAGAAATGGCTGGAGTTACTCTTTATATATTGATACTGATACTGATACTCTTTATATATTGATGCTTAAACAATATGTTAAGTTAAACAATTCCTTCAAAGTAGGATACAGTGACTCTGAAGAGAGCAAACTGACTATTGCAGTGAGGGTGGTTCCTGCTTCTCAGTAAACTAGGTTTGGTTGGCAGGGTTTAATGATCTTACAAGAATCATTCTGTTGATGTGTATAGTCCAATTTTTACAAGGTTGAAGGTTGGGATTTATAATATGAGAGAACTTTTAGGACCAGAAGAAATCTGCATAAGGAAGTCTATTTTGAAAATGTTTTTAAAAACACCTATTAATTTTTTTCAGCAGGGTCAAGTGGGTATTGATCCACCAATTAGACTTATAGCAGTGATTATGGTCTGAGGAAAATGCATGAGAATGTTTTGTCTCTCTTTAAATGGCACAAAAAGACCCTAGGGGTTTAGAAGGAAGAAAATGAAATTGTAGAAAGCTGTACTGAGAACCCTTTAGTCATTTACCAGGCAGCGTCAATGTAGAAAACAAACCCAAAGAAAAAGGGTGTTGAGTTCTCTGAAAATGAATACTGTTCCAGAGATTTGAGCAGAAACTGTCTACTTTGTGTAATTAGTTTCAGCTGAGGGTTTTGAGTCAACTGTTATTTTGGGGGACCGTCTACTTCTGGGAGATTTCAAAGAACTCTCAGCTTGAGGTCTACCAATGAAATGGAAGTCCGATGATTTAGAGAAAATGATGTATTGCTTTTAATTGAAAATATGAATCCAAGGATCACTACCCTAGAGTTTCACTACTGTGTTAATTATTAGCAGTACCTGATAAGGTCCTATTTGTTGGAGCCAAGGCAAATCTCCCGTTATTTTCTTTTCCAGAAGACTCAATCTTCAGATTTCAGGTCATTCAGAGATTGCTTCTGTGATTAATTTGGAAAAGCCACTCATACCTGTTTAATGATAAGATTACTAATATCAGTTTGCAGTAAGGCAAAACTAGGATTAGAGTGAAACTTCTAAATGCACAGAGTGGGCTGTTATTAACTCATAAAGGGAGTTATAGCCCATGTCATTACGACTAATGGGAGTACCTTGAGATGTGGAAATTCCAGTCTCTGAGAACTTGACAATTTTCAGTTTTAGAATTCCTTGGCTTTCTTTACATTTTTGTAAAGATTAAGGATAAAGATAATGAAGTTTTTGAGTAAAAGGCAAAATTCTTCAAAGTTCTTTAATAATAGTCTGGCAGAAAAAGTCTTAATCTACCTTAAAAATAAGCAAAGAATGATCAAAGCATAGTAGAAAATAGTGATTGGATCAATATTTGCTCTTTTATTTCATGCTAACTGGCAGGCTGGCCCAGGTAATTGTTATCTGAAGTGAATTCTCTTTTGGAAGAGGCCCATATGCCAAGAGTGAATTTGAATCCGGGCGCATAACTTGCTTGACAACCTCTAGTTTTTGTGTTTAAGTATGAACTATAAAAGAACAAAATTAAATTAGGGTTACCAAAAGGTGCATTATTATGTTTGACTGTTTAATTACTGAAAGGATTCACAGGACTCAATTTATGCTCATGTTACAGGCAACAAATATAATATAGCAATATTATAGCTATATATATTATATATTATAATAGCAGAAGAAGAATATGCACTGGGAGGGCCCTGGAGATCTCAGGTGCAGGTTTCCTTACCCTTCCACCACTGGGTTGCCCAGGATATACTTTGTCTTCAGGTTTTGAACGTCCACTGCCATGTGTGTGAAGCACCTTGGTGCCAAGAAACCCAAAGCCTCCTCCAGGTAAGCTGGTTGGTGGCCCAGGCACATTCCAGCCAGGTGACCAGTCTGAACTGGCAACTCTGCCCATCAGGTGCAAGTTAAATAATCAAAAGAGTTTGTACAGTTTTTCTAAATTAATGAAAATTTGGAGAATGCCAAATAAACCTGATTATTTTTACCTATTTTTAAAATAAAATTTTGTGGTACCTAGTGGTCTTTCCAGGAAATTCAATGATAGGTTAGTCATCAAAAGACATCTTAATTGAAAAAATTTCCCAAGTTGGGACATTTGAAAGGACTCATGAGACCCCACAGAGTCAAAGTCAGGTAATGCTTTGATTTACAGGTGAAGGAGAGAGCACAGCAAGAAGTTCAGGCAAGAATGACAGGTCGGAGAAGCGGCCTCTACCAGGCTCAAGCTTCCCAGGGGACACGTTCACACACACACAGCACGTCCAGTGTCCTGGCTGAACTACCACGATCTACGAGGGGTATCTTAGCCTCGGCTGGAACTCAAAACCGAGGCTCCCAGAATAGATGTTTATGACTCTGCCAGCTAACTTAACTGGTTGGGCCAGTTGCACACCATCAGTAAAGAAGCTGACCTTGGGGGTAGAGCTGATTTCTAAGGGAGTTTCATTCTTTAACTCACAGATCATAAAACTGACCCTTTTTTGGCCAAGAGTCAAAAATGCCATCCAGGAGATCCAGAGATAGAGTTTTTCCATTCCATCTGTAAATCAACTCTATCGTCCATATAGTTTTATTTTTCTGAATTTGGGAAAGGCAAAATCAAGAATGCCTAGAGGATAAAAGTTATAAACATAAGACACAAGTTTGTAGAGGCAGGCACAAGTTATAGGGAATGTTTTATTTTGTCCAGGCATTATTCTTAAACCAAATCACAGCCAGAAACAATAATTAGTAGAAACTTTTAACTCTTTGAAGCAATAAGGAACTTTTTGTTAAAATGATTTAAGAACATGCCAGAATTAATGAGGGCTAACAGAATACTGAGACAATAGAAAAGACATTTTTTTATTGAAAAAAAATTTATTTTGTACTATGGCACAAAATAATTGAGTCATTTTACATGAAGACAACCTAAATTGTAATTTTCACCTTTGGGTCAATATTCATGTAATAATTTGTAATAATGGATTTATTAATATGTAAGTATTTATATGTAAGTATTAAGACATTCAAAGATATATACATATACAAATAGATGATAAATGTAAAGGTTTTAATTTTAGTCTTAATGTATAATTAATTTATAAGCATGTTAAATAAATTATGTTTATCATATTGAGTTTATAATCTTAATCATGTGCAACAATTTCTTTGATAAATAGACAAATTATATTTACTATCCTGTCTTGATATTTGTATTTTTCTGTATCTACTGCTAAGCCTGTAAGGATCGCCTCTACATCAAAGCCTAAGAAACAATAATAAAAACACTTGTCTGGGACTTCCCTGGTGGTCCAGTGTGTGAACCGTTCCACACTCCCAATGTAGGATCAGGGAACTAGATCCTGCATGCTTGCTGCAGCGAAGATCCCGTGTGCCGCAACTAAGACCCAGCACAGCCAAAATAAATAAGTAAAAATAAATAAATAATTATATTAAAAAACCTCTTGTCAATATTATGTGACTGATCAGGTTTGGTGGGCATCTACTGTCTGCCTAGCGCTCTTGCCATCTTTGGGAGGCAATCTTCCTTCCATCTTTTTGAAAATTGCTCCTTTACTTAGTCTAGTCACGTGGTTATTATAGAGGCTGCTAATCACAGTATCTTTCACTCTTCCTGGCCAGTGTCAATTGGTCCAGAGGTAAGCACATAAAGTAGGTGGGGTCAGTCAGAATCCCTGCCAAGAAGAGGAAGATGATCTGAGAGAATGTAACCGACAAGAAAAGGAAAGCAGTGACAAGTGATGGGAGAATGTCCTGGTTGTGTTTGTAACCACCCTTCAGGCTTTCCCAAGGTCCAGCCCTTCTCGCTACTACATGAACTAGAAGGAAGTGTGTAAGAGGACTTATAAGGAGAGAGATGTAAAATATAGGAAATGTATTGTTAAAAAACAAATCAGGAAATTTTTTTAGTAGACAATATAAATGTGAACAAGGTTTGCAAGATTCAGAAAACATTTTTGCATTATATATGATGTAACCCATTATGTATGATGTTACCCATATGCAAAAATTTCTTCCAGGTTTATTCCCAGGTATAGCAAGGGCAAAAAGTAATTCTACATGATTGTAAGAGCGATGTTTATGCAGCTGCATTCTGATACTGCAGTCTGACAATTTCACCAGCTATTGTTAAGAAAAATTTCCTAAAACTTGGAAATCATACAGGGGTATTGTTTAAAAAGTTCCTCCAAGAATTATTTAATTCTCTAGGACTCTTTACTACTTGATCAAAATCTAGGTATTGAATTTATATGTTAACTTGTAGATTTCTGTTAGAAAAGATAGTCCCAAAAGTTATAGCTGTCTTGCTCTGTGGGACATTAACCAGTTTTGTACCTAACCCAGCATTTTTTTTTCTAAATGTTTAAAATGTCTTTCCTGATGGATTAAACTTTTGTTTTTAAAATTCTCTTGGAACCAGTTTTACCGTTTTATTTGTTCTCTTCTTAATAGGTGAAATAAACCTTTGACATTTGTTTATATTACATTTATGAGTCATATTTTCAACGTTTTGAAAATTATAGTTTGACAGGATATTTGTGGAGAGTACTCCTGTCCTTAAATTGGGTGCTTAAATTTAGGGGTAAAGGTAAATTTGTTTTGAGTGATACAATTCAACAAGTGGTAACTCATTATGTAATCCAGGGCTCTGGAAATTCGAAGGGTTTTTTTAGCCACTTTGCTCAAGATTTTATGGGAAACTTCCAGAAAGAGCAAGACTATGACAGCAGTATAGTGTTTGAGTCTCTCCAAATATACAAGAAAACTTTCCTATGTCCAAACTCTAGAGACAATAACAATAAAACTCTGTGTGTGTCATAAATTTAGGACATTAATTAGGGTTGATGTTCCTAACTAATGAACAGCTTCTAAAAAAAATGAAGAGCAGCAACACAATAAATTACTTAAAACACTGAATATTCTTCTAAAAAAAATGATACAAATGAACTTATTTACAAAACAAAAACAGACTCACAGACTTAGAGAATGAACTTACAACTTACGGTTACCAGGGGAAAGGTGGGGGGAGGGATAGTTAGGGAGTTTGGGATTGACATGTACACACTGCTATATTTAAAATGAATAATCAACAAGGACCTACAGTATAGCACAGGGAACTCTGCTCAGTATTATGTAACAACCTAAATGGGAAAAGAATTAGAAAAAGAATAGATACATGTATATGTATAACTGAATCTCTTTGCTGTACACCTGAAACTAACACAACATTGTTAATCAACTATACACAATATAAAGTAAAAAGTTAAAAAAAATTGAATATTCAGATTAAAAGAAATTAAAATGGCCCTTAAACATGTTAAAAGTTGTTCAACCTCTCTCACACACAAAATAACAGAAATGCAAATTAAAACTAAACTGAGATATTATTTTTTACATATCAGACCAGAAAAAAACTTCCCCATTGTGGAGGCTGTGTGGAAGCAGGCACGGTCACACTTTGATGAAGGGAATGCAAGATGGTACACCCCTATGTACCCCTATGGAGGGAAATTTGGCAATATCTAGAAAATCACATACACATTTACTCGTTGATCTAGCAATCCCTGTCCTAGGAATCTATCCACAGACACAATGGCAAAAACATAAAATTATGGGTGCACAAGTTTTTGCTACATAAATTATCCATATTTGCAAGACACTAGAAAAAAATCAAAAGAACTATGTGGCAAGGACTGTTTTGCTGGTACCACGGCTGAATCTTCAGTAGTCTATTCTAATTTTATTTAGCTATCTGCTCTGGTTGATGATTAGACATCAACCAGAAGACCGTGACTTGTATGAACATAAATCTATTGACCTACTTTCTTTCCCAGTAAGTGTGATCTTTGGTCAGAGGCACTGTTGTTTGGTAAATAATTACAGTACATGGAGATTCTGTAAATATTTATATTCTGGAAGAAATGCTGTGAGCAAGGAATGCATATCGGAGCCAAAATGTCAAACTTCAGTGAGAACAAACACTGTCCCCTCTTTGATAGAAGGGATCTGGTGTAATCAATCCGTCACAGTCTGTCAATGAAACCAACACAGTCGTCCAGGGAATAGGGCAATATCTGCCGTTGTCTTGTTGGGTACCAAGAAGTAACAGGGTCATTCTCTGAGCATCTATACAACTAGCTAGACACTCCCCATGAATTTGTGTTGATCTTAGACTATTTCTCTTTTCACACAAAGTGGGTAGCTAGCAATACCATGCGACATTCCACCCACTGGGAAGATTTTCTTTCACCTATATCTTCAGGGGTACTCTGGAGTAAGACCATAGTGTAGCAGTCATCCTGTTCTGTCGGAGTTGGCCATAGTGTATGCCATCTAACCGTAAACCAGGCCTTTGGTTTTCTTCCTTTATTAACTCGTCACATGGAACTTCCCACGAAGATGTATGTATAAGGAAATCACGGAATGTCAGGACTGGTGACAATGGTGACCATTACCCGCCTCAGCCTGAAAAGGCAAGAATGGGGAGTGGTTCCTGAAACCAACAAAGTGATTGTGTTTCAAATTTTGTTTCCTTTAAAAATCATGTTTGGTAACCTGGAGAAAACTATAATTTGAAAAGATACATGCACCCCAATGTTCATTGCAGCACTATTTACAATAGCCAGGACATGGAAGCAACCTAAATGTCCACTGACAGAGGAATGGATAAAGAAGATGTGTAGCACAGGGAGATCAGCTCGGTGCTTTGTGACCGCCTGGAGGGGTGGGATAGGGAGGGTGGGAGGGAGGGAGATGCAAGGGAGAAGAAATATGGGGACATATGTATATGTATAACTGACTCACTTTGTTATAAAGCAGAAACTAACACACCATTGTAAAGCAATTATACCCCAATAAAGATGTTAAAAAAAAAAGATGTGGTACATATATACAATGGAATACTACTCAGCCACAAAAAAGAATGAAATAATGCCATTTACAGCACGATGGATGGATCTAGAGATTATCATACTATGTGAAGTTAAGTCAGAAAGAGAAAGACAAATGCCATATGTTATCACTTATATGTGGAATCTAAAATATGACACAAGTGACTGGCATAGTTTCTATAAGATAATAGAGGCTGAAGAAAAGAATTGTTTGAATTCAGTTTACATGGATGGTCTAGCCTCTGGATAACGAAGCCTAGAATTTCAGAGTTGGAAAAAACTTTGAAAAGACACTGCAATATTAACAGAGTAACACAGTATTAATGTCCAAATTGTTATTCTTAAAATTATTGGCCTCCCGAATTGTGACAATTTGTTGCCTATGCACAGTCAGTGCCTTTTGATTTTGAAAGAGTAAATCTAGCAAATTCATCTTTGGGTGTATGCTGAGATAGCGTCCCATATTAGGAAGTTTCTGCCATAGAAACAGTAACCACCAGATAATATAAAAAGAACAACATACAACATGGATAAGTTCACAGACATGTTAAGTGAAAGACACTAAAACATGGAAGAGTACATACTGTATGACTTCACTTCAATGAAATTCAAAAACAGGCAAAACTAATCTATGGCAATAGAAGTTGGAATAATGATTACTTTGGGTAGAGGTTTATTGACTGGGAGGGGTCACAGGGAGCCCTCTGGGTGGCTGAAAATGTTCCATATTTTCTGCCTGGGTTGTGGTTACAGGGATATATACATTTGTAACAATTTGCTTAGCCGTACACTTAAGATTTGTGCACTTGATAGCATGCATGTTAAACCACAATTTAAAAATTTAAGAAAAGAGTAAGTATCCTGCATACAGGCACCTATGTTTGTTTACATATTATATTGTGAAGTGGCAGGTGTTATAATATTAGTTTTTGAAAGAGAGGGAGACTAGTGTAAAAGTCTGGGGATTCCAGACATTTTCCCATTACAATCACCTATTTTCAGCTAAGATTTGAGGTATATGTGTTTCTTCTTGGCCTTAAATAATACAGATACTGACTACATACTTGTCCAGTGCCAGCACAATTCAGTCCAAGCATTAAGGTACTCTACCAGCAAGCAAAGGGGCGGTGTGATGAATGGTACAAACATAGTACGCTTATTTGCTCCTTGCTTCTTTGTTTTTTAAACATGATAGATTTATTTGTCATCTATGTGTGGTCTTTGTTTGTTGTTTTTGTTTTTTGACGGCACCACGCAGCTTGTGGGATCTTAGTTCCCCAACCAGGGATCAAACCTGTGCCCCCTGCAGTGGAAGTGTGGAATCCTAACCACTGAACCTCCAGGGAATTCCCTGTTCCTTGCTTCTGTGTCTCTCATAAATAACTGGGTTTCTAAATGTAGGGTGCCCCATTATTGCTGTGTCTCCTCAATGTTCTAAAGCAAAAGTTTGTTACATTCAAATATTATCAAACTGTCCAAAGTCTATAAATCTAGCCATGTAAATTGGAAAAGCACTAATGGTTTTCTATTTGTTCTGCAGTGGTGTAAATACAACAAAAATTTCACTTAAAATAACAAAGACATGGAAAAATCATGAGGTTTTCACTTGTACTATCTGTAAAGGAATCTAATATTACTATGTTTAAGAAATGATGCCTCTTTTTTTTCCAAAAAAATGTTTTTTGATTGAAGGATAGTTGATTTACAATATTATATTAGTTTCAGGTGTACAGAATAGGGATTCAGTATTTTTGCAGATTCTACGCCATTATAGGTTATTAGAAGATAATGGCTATAGTTTCCTGTGTTGTACAACGTATCCTGTTGCTTATCTATTTCATACACAGTAGTTTGTATCTCTTAATCCCATACCCTTAATTTGTCCCTTCCCCTGCCCTCTCCCCTTTGGTAACCACAAGTTTGTCTTCTATATCTATGAGTCTGTTTCTGTTTTGCATATACATTCATTTGTATTATTTTTTAGATTCCACATATAAGTGATATTAGACAGCATTTGTCTTTCTCTGTCTGATTTATTTCACTAATCGTAATATTCTCTAAGTCGATCCACATTGCTGCAAATGGCAGAATTTCACTGTAATATTCCATAATGTGTGTGTGTGTGTGTGTGTGTGTATATATATATATATCCAATCATCTCTTGATGCGCATTTGGGTTGCTTCCGTGTTTTGGCTATTGTAAACAGTGCTGCTATGAACGTTGGGGTGCATGTGTCTTTTTGAATTCGTGTTTTTGTTTTTCTGAATATATACCCAGGAGTGGAATTGCTGGATCGTCGGTAGCTCTATTTTTAGTTTTGTTTTAAAAAAATTTTTTTTTTGTTTTTGGCTGCATTGGGTCTTCATTGCTGCGTGTTGCGGCGAGCAGGGGCTCTTCATTGTGGTGCGCGGGCTTCTCACTTCGGTGGCTTCTCTTGTTGTGAAGCACTGGCTCTAGGCACACAGGCTTCAGTAACTGTGGCACTTGGGCTCAGTAGTTGTGGCTCGTGGGCTCTAGAGTACAGGGTCAGTAGTTGTGGTACACAGGCCTAGTTGCTCCATGGCATGTGGGATCTTCCTGGACCAGGGCTCGAACCTGTGTCCCCTGCATTGGCAGGCAGATTCTTAATCACTGCACCACCAGGGAAGCCCTATTTTTAGTTTTTTGAGGAACCCCAATAATGTTTTCCATAGAGGCTACACCAATTTACATTCCCACCAGCACTGTACAAGGATTTCCTTTTCTCCACATCCTCACTGACATCTGTTATAGACTTTTTGATGATGGCCATTCTGACAGGTGTGAAGTGATATCTTATTCTTGTTTTGATTTGCATTTCTCTAATAATTAGCAATGTTGAGCATCTTGTCATGTGCCTGTTAGCCATCTGTATGTCTCCTTTGGAAAAATGTCTATTCAAGTCTTCTATTTTTTATTGGTATTTTTTTTTTATCTTGAGTACTATGACCTATTTATTTTGAATACTAACCTCTTGTTGGTCATATTATTTGCAAATATTTTCTCCCATTCCATAGGTTGTCTTCATTTTGTTGATGGTTTCCTTTGCTGTGCAAAACTACTTTTGCTTTTATTTCTCTTGCCTTAGGAGACAGATCCAAAAAAATATTGCTATGATTTGTCAGAGTATTCTGCCCATATTCTCTTCTAGCAGTTTTATGGATTCAAGTCTTACAGTAAGGTCTTTAATCCATTTTGAGTTTATTTTTGTATACGGTGTGAGGGAATGTTCTAATCTCATTGTTTTACATATAGCTGTCCAGTTTCCCCAGCACCACTTGTCAAAGAGACTGTCTTTTCTCCATTGTATAGTCTTGCCTACTTTTTCATAGATTAATTGACCATAGGTGTGTGGGTTTTTTTTCTGGGCTCTCTATTCTGTCCCATTGATCTATGAGTCTGTTTTTGTGCCAGTACCATGCTGTTTTGATTATTGTAGAACTGTATTATAGTCTGAAGTCTGGGAGGTGATACCTCTAGCTTTCTTAGTTTTTCTCAAGAGTGCTTTGGCAATTTGTTCTAATTCTGTGAAAAATGTCATGGGTATTTTGAGAGGAATTGCATTAAATCTGTAGGTTGCTTTGATAAGTATGGGCATTTTAAGAATGTTAATTCTTCCAATCCAAGAGCACAGGCTATCTTTCCATTTCTTTGTATCATCTTCAATTTCCTTTGTCAATGTTTTATAGTTTTCAGAGTATAGGTCTTTTACCTGCTCGGTTAAGTTTATTCCTAGGTATTTTATTCTTTTTGATGCATTTTTAAATGAGATTTTTTTACTTTCTGCTTTCAATATTTCATTATTAGTGTACAGAAACACAACAGATTTTTCTATATTAATCTTGTGTCCTTCAATCTTGCTGCATTCATTTATTAGCTCTTATAGTTTTGGGGTGGAGACTTTAGGGCTCTCTATATAATGTATCATGTCATCTGCAAATAGTGCCAGTTTTACCTCTTCCTGTCCAGTTTGCATACATTTTACTTCCTTTTCTTGTCTGTTTGCTGTGGCTAGGACTTCCAACACTATGTTAAATAGAAGTGGCAAGAGTGGGCATCTTTTCTTGTTCCTGAATTTAGTGGGAAGGCTTTCAGCTTTTCACCATGAGTATGATGTTGGCTGTGGGTTTGTCCTAAATGGCCTTTATTATGTTGAGATATGTTCCCTCTATACCTACTTTGATTTTTATCATGAATGGATGTTGAATTTCGTCAAATGCTTTTTCTGTGTCTATTATCAAGTGATTTTTTTATCCTTCATTTTATTAATGTGGTGTATCACATTGAATGATTTGCTAATGTTGAACCATCCTTGTGACCCTTGATCATGGTGTATTATCCTTTTAATGTATTGTTGGATGCAGTTTGCTAATATCTTGTTGATGATTTTTGCATCTATGGTCATCAAAGATATTGGCTTGTAATTTTTTTTTTTTGTAGTGTCTTTGTCTGGCTTTGGTATCAGGGTAGTGGTGGCTTTATAGAATGAATTTGGGAGTGTTCCCTCCTCATCAAATTTTTTTTTTTGAATAGTTTGAGAAGGATAGGTATTAGTTCTTCTTTATATGTTTGGTAGAATTCCCTTGTGAAGCTGTTCAGTCCTGGACTTTTGTTTGCTAGGAGGTTTTTATGTTTTTGTTTTGTTTTTGTTTGTTTTTGCTTTACAGTTTCAATTTCACTTCTAGTGATCAGTCTGTTCAAATTGGCTGTTTCTTCTTTACTCAGTTTTGGCAGGTTTTATGTTTCTAGAAATTTGTCCATTTCTCCTAGGTTGTCCAATTTGTTGGCATATAACTGGTCATAGTATTCTCTTAAAAGAATATTGCTTGTTATTTTGCCTCTTTCATTTCTTATTTTATTTGGGTCCTCTCTCTTTTCTTCTTGGTGAGCCTGGCTAAATGTTTATCAATTTTATTTATCTTTTCAAAAAACCAGCTGTTGGTTTGTTGATCTTCTCTATTGTTTTTTTAAATCTCTACTTTATTTCCTCTTTTTAAAAAATTTTTTTATTTATTTATTTTTGGCTGTGTTGGGTCTTTGTTTCTGTGCGAGGGCTTTCTCTAGTTGTGGCAAGCGGGGGCCACTCTTCATCACGGTGTGTGGGCCTTTCACTGTCGTGGCCTCTCTTGTTGCGGGGCACAGGCTCCAGATGCACAGGTTCAGTAGTTGTGGCTCATGGGCCTAGTTGCCCCATGGCATGCGGGATCTTCCCAGACCAGGGCTCGAACCCGTGTCCCCTGCATTGGCAGGCAGATTCTCAACCACTGCGCCACCAGGGAAGCCCTATTTATTTCCTCTTTGATCTTTATTATTTCCTTCCTTCTGTTGACTGGGCTTTGTTTGTTCTTCTTTTTCTAATTCCTTTACGTGGTAGATTAGATCGTTTATGTGAGATTTTTCTTGTTTCTTGAGGAAGGCCTGTATTGCTATGAACTTCCCTCTTAGAACTGCTTTTGCTGTGTCCCACAGATTTTGGAAAGTTGTGCTTCCATATTCATTTGTCTCGAGGTATTTTCTGATTTCTTTGATTTCATGACTGATCCATTGGTTTTTTAGTAGAGTATTGTTTAGTCGGCATGTAGTTGTTCTTTTCTCATTTTTCTTTCTGTAGTTGATTTCCAGTTTCATACTGTTGTGGTGAGAAAAAAAATGCTTGATGTAATTTTTATTCTCTCAACTTTGTCAAGGCTTGTTTTGTGGCCTAATTGTGATCTATCCTGGAGAATGTTCCATGTGCACTTGAATGTGTATTCTGTTGTATGGGGATGTAATGTCCTGTAGCTATCTATTAAGTTTATTGTGTCACTGTTGCCTTATTGATTTTTCATCTAGATGATCTGTCCATTGATGTCAGTAGGGTGTTAACAACCCCTACTATTATTGTATTATTGTCAATTTCTCCCTTTATGTCTGTTAGAATTTGCTTTATATATTTAGGTACCCCTGTATTGGGTGAGTATATGTTAATGAGTGCAGTATCATCTTCTTGTATTGATCTCTTTATCATTGTATAATTCCCTTTATTTGTCTTTCATTGTAGCTTTTGTTTTTTTTTTTTTTTTTGCGGTACGCGGGCCTCTCACTGTTGTGGCCTCTCCCGTTGCGGAGCACAGGCTCCGGACGCGCAGGCTCAGCGGCCATGGCTCACGGGCCCAGCTGCTCCACAGCATGTGGGATCTTCCCGGATGGGGGCACGAACCCGCGTCCCCTGCATCGGCAGGCGGACTCTCAACCACTGCACCACGGGGGAAGCCCGCTTTTGTTTTAAAGTCTATTTTGTCTAATATGAGTATTGCTACCCCCACTTTCTTGTTGTTTCCATTTGCATGAAATATCTTTTCCATCCCCTCACTTTCAGTCTCTGTGTCTTAAGCCCTAAAGTGAGTCTCTTTAGGCAGCATATTGAAGGGTCTTGTTGTTTTAGTCAACCATATGTCTTTTGATCAGAGCATTTAATCCATTGACTTTTAGAGTAATTATTGATAGCTTTGTACTTATTGCCTCTTTATTACTTTTTTCCATTTGTTTTTGTATTTATCTGTTCATTTCTTTTTCTTTCTCCTGTTGTGGTTTGATGATTTTCTTTAGTAGTATGCTTGGGTTTATTTTTGGTTTTTGTGTATATATTGTAGGTTTTTTTTTTTTTTTTTTGGTATGTGGGCCTCTCACTGTTGTGGCCTCTCCCGTTGCGGAGCACAGGCTCCGGACGTGCAGGCTCAGCGGCCATGGCTCACGGGCCCAACCGCTCCGCAGCATGTGGGATCTTCCCGGACCGGGGCGCGAACCCGCGTCCCCTGCATTGGTAGGCGGACTCTCAACCACTGCGCCACCAGGGAAGCCCCTATTGTAGGTTTTTGATTTGTGGTTACCATAGGGTTCATATATGTTGACCCATAATTATATCTACTTGATTTAAACTGATAGTTATTTAAGTTCAAACACATTTTAAAAGATCAACATTTTTTTACTCCCCTCCCCCATGTTTTATGTTTTTGACATCATATTTTACACGTTTACTGCTTATTGTAGTCATAGTTGCTTTTACAAATTTTTGTCTTTTAATCTGCCTACTGGCTTATTTAAGTGATCTTCAATCTTTACTATATATTTGCCTTTCTTATTGGGATTTCCCTTTCCTACAGATTCTTACTTCTTTTCAATTTAGAGAAGACCCTTCAACAATTCTTTTAGGGTAAGTTTAGTATTGCTAAATTCTTTTAGTTTTTCCTTGTCTGCGAAGTTCTTTATCTCTCCTTCTATTCTAAATGATAATCTTGCTGGGTAGAGTATCCTAGGTTACAGGTTTTTCCCTTTTAGCACTTTGAATATATCATGTCACTCCCTTCTGGCCTGCAAAGTTTCTGCAGAGAAAGCAGCTGATAGCCTTATGGGGATTCCCTTGTATATGACCCTTTGTTTTTCTCTTGCTGCCTTTAGAATTCTCTCTTTATTTTTAACTTTTGCCATTTTAATATGGTATGTCTTGGTGTGGGTCTGTTTGGGTTCATCTTGTTTGAGATCCTCTGTGCTTCCTGTACCTGGATATCTGTTTCCTTCTTTAGGTTTGGGAAATTTTTAGTCAATTTCTTCATATACATTTTCAATCCCCTTCTCTCTTTCTAACATGCAAATGTTGGCACGTTGGCATGTTTGATCCCAGAGATCTTGTTTGTTGCACTTTTTTTTTCCCCATTTGTCTTTCTGTCTGCTCTTCTGATTGAGTGATTTCATTATTCTATCTTCCAGATCACTTATGCATTCTTCTGTGTCATTTAGACTGCTATTCATTGCTTCTAGAGTGTTCTTTTATCTGAGATATGGAATTATCTATTTTTGAATGGGTTTTTAAAAAATATTTTCTAGTTCCTTATTAAAACGATCTGTGTTTAGATCAATTCTCTTTCCTAATTCAGTTAACATTTTTATTACCAGTGTTTTGAATTCTTTTTCTTGTAAATTGTTTAGTTTTTCAGGGGCTTTCTCTTTCTCAATTGAGAGTGCTTCCGCTGTCTTTTCCTTTTACTTAACTTTCTTTGTCTCTATGAATTTAGGTGAAAGTTACCTAGTGTGGTTTTGAAG
Organism: Phocoena sinus; assembly: GCF_008692025.1. Taxonomy (NCBI): domain Eukaryota; kingdom Metazoa; phylum Chordata; class Mammalia; order Artiodactyla; family Phocoenidae; genus Phocoena; species Phocoena sinus. Next base: position 15,500,856 of record NC_045771.1, read on the forward strand.
GGCTGTTCTTATGTGGGAGCATCACTGTGTACACCGTGTGTGCTCACTGCCTCTGGTGAGAGGTCTGGGTTTGAGGTGGAAACCAGTCACGTCCTTCTTCAGGGTATTCTGGCAGCTATCACTTCAATAGGGGGTGTGGCTGCTGAGGGAGGAGCTAGAGCCTGTGCAGGGTGTGAGGTGGGACTTCCTCTCTGCTCAGTGGCCATCATCATCCTGTCAGGGGTGGGTCTGCTGGCAGGTTGCTGGAGTAGAAACCTTGAGGGTCAGGCTTAAGCTGGCTCTGTTCCCTTTAAGTCTGTGTTTTTCCTTTTCTCAGCACTGGAACCTTTGCCTCAAAGGAGGGTAGTGCTGAAGCAAGTGGGGCTTGTGCGCTTTCAGAGGTCTGATACTCTGCCTGTGTAGGCATCTGTGGGTCTGCTCAGATGTAGCCCACAGTCACATCTTTTCCCATGATGGGTGCCCCAGATCTAGTGCTACACTGTGGCATGGAGTGAGTGGGGCCAGAGTGTTTTCTTGGCTTGGGCTGGGGTGTGCAGCAAGGTGGTTGTGGGAATTCTGGCAGCCATGCTGCTATCAGAAGTCTGGGCCCCTTCTGTAGTGCCAATTGAGTAAGTGCCAATAATGGCTGCTGCTGCCCCTCCTGGGCATGCTCTGGGCCCCTGGGTTGCCTCTTTGTCCCTAGGTCGAGTCTTTTCCAAGGTCTTGGCTGCCCTAGATCTGGTGCCAGGCTGTGGTGTGGAGTGAGCATGGCCAAAGTATTTGCTTGGCTTGGACTGGGAAGTGTGTCAAGGTGGCACCCACTAGGGCAGACCTCTCTGTGCCCTGCCTGGGGGGAGGCCAGCACCTGCACACTCCTCACGAGTGGAGTCTAGGTTTCTTTAGACTTTCTATCTGTCCCAGTGGTTCTCCAGCAGTCAAGGGGGCTTGTCTCCTATGTGTAGGACCCCAGGACTGGGACACCAGTCTGTGGCTTGACCTGCTCACTCCCCAGTGTGAGTGTCTGGCCCATACAATCTCCCTTTTTTTCTGAGTCCCCTCTCAGGGGCACAGGTCCCAACACAATGCTTTTCTTCCTGTCCTACTCGATTACCTGTGTATCTTCTTATTACAGCCTTATTTGTACAGGAGTCCTTCTGCCAGTTTCCAGTTAGTTTTCCATGAACATTGTTTCATATGTAGGTGTATTTTTAATGTATTTGTGGGGAGAGGTGAGCTCCATGTTGTCTTACTCCACCATCTTGATCTCCTTACCTCCCCAAAAATATTTTAGGATAACCAATTACTCCTTATTTTTTAAAAAACAGCTTTATTGAGACATAATTTACATACCACACAATTATCCCATTTAAAGTGTACAATTCAATGATTTTATGTGTATTCACAGATGTGTGCAGCAATCGCCACACTCAATTTTAAAACATTTTCATCAACACAAAGAGAAACTTCCCCATCCCCCATGCCTCAGTCCTAAGCAGCAACTAATCTATTTTCCTTCCCCATCGATTTGCCTACTCAAGATATTTCATCTAAGTAGAATCATATAGTACATGCTCTCTTGTGAGTGACTTCTTTCACATAATGTTTTCAAGGTTCATCTGCATTGTAGCAAGTATCAGTAATTCATTCCTTTTTATGGCCAAATAATTTTCCATTGTATAGATATATCACATTTTGTTTTGTTTATCTATCTGTTTATTGATTGACATTTGAGTTGCTTCCACCTTTTGGCTCTTGTGAGTAGTAGTGGCTCTTGTGAACATGTGTTTGAACCACTGTTTTCAATTCTTTTGGATATAAACTTAGGAGTGGCATTAAGTTGAATGGTAATTTTATGTTTAACTTGTTGAGGAACCACAAACTGTTTTCCACAGTGGCTACACCATTTTACATTTCCAGCAATGTAGGAGGGTTTCAATTTCTCTACATTCTCACATTCCAGTTTCCTTTTTTATTATAGCCATCCTAGCAGTTATAAATTGGTATCTCATTGTGGTTTTGATTTGCATTTCCCTAATGACTAATGATGTTGAGCATCTTTTCCTGTGCTTGGCCATATGTATATATTTTTTGGAGAAATGTCCTTTCAAGTCCTTTGCCTACTTAAGAATTTTTCTGTTTGTCTTTTGTTCTTGAGTTGTAAGAGTTCTTTGTATATTCTAGATACTACACTCATATAAGATATGGTTTGCAAATATTTCCCCCAATTATTTAGGCTATATTTTCTCCTTAATCATGTCCTTTGATGCACAAAAATTTTTAATTTTGATGAAATCCAATTTACCTATTTTTTTCTTTTGTTGCTTGTGCTTTTGGTGTCATATCCAAGAAACGACTGACAAATCTGAGTACATAAAAATTTACCCCATGTGTTCTTCTAAGAGTTTTCAAAGTTTTGACTCTTACATTTAGATATTTGATCGATTTTGTGTTAATTTATGTATGTGGTGTGAGGTAATGGTCCAACTTCATTCTTTTGCATGGGGCTATCAAGTTGTCCCAGCACCATTTGTTGAAAAGACTATTTTCTCCCCATTGAATGGTTTTGGCACCCTTGTTGAAAATCAGTTGAGCACAGACATGAGTTTATTTCTGGACTCTTGATTCCATTCCATTGATCTTCAAGTCTATCTTTACACTAATACCAAACTGTCTTGATCACTTTGCTTCATAGTAGGTTTTGATATCTGGAAGTGCGATTCTTCTTAATTTGTTCTTCTTTTTCAAGTTTGTTTTGGTTATTCAGTGTCTCTTGCAATTGCACATGTATGTGGTGCCCAGTTGTTTCAGTATCATTAGTTGAAAGAATTTTCCTTTCGCCATTGAATTGCCTTTGCTCCTTTGTCAAAGATCAGTTGACTATGTTTGTGCAGGTCTATTTCTGGAATCTCCATCCTGTTCTATAGTCTGTTTGTTCATTCATCAGTACCACATTGTCTTGATTATCCATAGTTTTGATATGTAGTAATCTCTTCATTTGTGATATGAAGTGGTGGAACCAAAGGATTTTTATCGTTATGACATGGCCTTTACTAGCAATAACTCAGGAAAGAATCAATCATCAGAATAAACCTGAATTAACTCTGCCTTTGATTTTTTAATGTACTATCAGTTTATAAGGTCAGATAAAAATAGTTAGAATTAAGATGAATTAGATGTATGTGAATTAGAACAATTTTATATTTTTAAATATTCATGTTAAGTGGCTACAAGTTTTTCAATTAATAGATTATATTTTTTAGAGTATTTTTATGTTTACAGAAAAATAAGCAGAAAGTACAGTGAGTTCCTTTGTATCCCCTTAATCCCCTCTCCCCAGTTTTCCCAGTACATTTGTTACAACTGATGAGACAATACTGATACATTATTATTAACCAAAGTCCATAGTTTACCTTAGGGTTCACTCTTTGAGTTGTATACTCTATGGGTTTCAACAAATGCCCTATGACATGTATCCACCATTACAGTAGTACACGTATTAGTTTCACTGTCATAAAAGTCCCCTGTGCTCCAACTACTTATCCCTACCTCTCCTCCTGTGAACTCCTAGTAACGACTGATCTTTCACTGATCATTTTACTGGTGCTACAGCTTGGCCATTTCCAAAATTTCATATTGTTGGAATCATACAGAATGTAGGTTTTTCAAACTGACTTCTTTCATTCAGCAATACTTATGTGTTTCTGTGGCTTGATAGCCCATTTCTTTTTATCATTGAATATTATTTCATTGTATATACCAATTTGTATACCCATTCACTTATTGGAGAACTTTCTGGTTGCTTCTAAGTTTTGGTAATTATAAATAAAGCTATTATAAACAGTCATGTGCAGGTTTTTGTGTCCCCTTAAGTTTTCAACTCGCTTGGTTAAATACCAAGAAGTGCAACTTTTGGATTGTATGGTAAGAATATGTTTAATTTTGTAAGAAATTGCCAAGCTGTCTTCCAAAGTGGCTATATTTTTTTGAATTCCCACCAGCAGTGAATAAGAGTTCTTGTTGCTCTACATCCTTGCCAGTATTTGGTGGTGTCAGTGTTTTGCATTTTAGCCATTCTAATAGAGCAATGGTGTCTCGTTGTTGTTTGAATATTCCTTTATGACATATGATATTGAGCATCTTTTTTAATGCTTATTTGCCATCTGTGTACATTCTTTGGTTAAAGTCTATTCAGATATTTTGTCTTTTTAAAATCAGGTTGTTTATTTTATTATTGTTGAGTTCAGAGTCCTTTGTATATTTTGGATACAAGTTCTTTATCAGATATGTGTTTTGCAAATGTTTTCTCCTAGTCTGTGGCTTATCTTTTCTTTCTCTTAACAGTGTCTTTCTTGCAGCAGGAGTTTTAAATTTTAATTAAGTCTAATTATCAACTTTTTTATTCATGGATTGTGCTTTTGGTGTTGTATGAAAACACTCATTGACAAACCCAAGGTGACCTAGGTTTTCTCCTATGTTATTAATCTAGAATTTTTATAGTTTCACAGTTTACATTTAAGTCCATGACCCATTTCAAGTTAATTTTTGTGAAAAGTGTAAGGTCTGTGTTTAGATGTTTTTTTTTTTTTTTGCACCTGTAGCTCTCTTCTTGTTCCAGCACCACTTGTTGAGAAAAACAAAAAGTCTATATTGCATTTGCTCCTTTCTCTATTGAGTTGCCTTTGTCAAACGTCAAAGATCAGTTGACTGAATTTATGTGGGTCTATTTTTGGGTTCTCCATTCTGTTCCATTGATTTATTTGTCTATTCTTTTGCTGATAACATACTGTCATGATTACCATAGCTTTATAGTAAGTCTTGAAGTGCCAGTCCTCTGATTTTGTTGGTTTCCTTCAATATTATGTTGGCTATTCTGGGTCATTCCTCTGACTTTGTTCTTCTCTTTCAATGTTTTGTTGGATATTCTTGATCTTTTGCCTTTCCATATAAAATTTAGAAGTAGTTTTTTGATACCGCAAAATAACTTGCTGGTATTTAGATTGGGATTGTGTTGGATCTATAATTAAGTTGGGAAGAACTGACACCTTGACAATATTGAGTCTTTCTGCTTATTTAGATCTTCTTTGGTTTCAGTAATCATTTTGTAGTTTTCCCTCATATAGATCTTATACATATTTTTAAATATATTTAAGTATTTCATTTTTTGTATGCTAGTGTAAATGTCGTGTTTTTAAAATCAAATTTCAATTGTTCACTGTATCTGAGTCTGTTTTGCTATATCCATTCATTTGTTTTCTTTTTTAGATTCCACATGTAAGTGAAATCATGCAGTATTTGTCTTTCTCTATTTGACTTATTTCACTAGGCATAATACTTTTCACTTATTCCTTCTCTAACAATCTTCATTTCTTTACATAGATCTGAGTTCCTGACCTATATAATTTTCCTTCTTTTTGAAGAATTTAACATTTCTTGCAAAGCAGGTTCATTGGTGACAAATCCCCTCAATTGTTTTTCTGAGAAAGTTTTATTTCACCTTCATTTCTGAAGGATAACTTCACTGGATACAGAATTCTAGGTTGGTGTTTTATTTCTTTCAACACTTTGAATTATTCACTTCACTCTCTTCTCATTTATATGGTTTCTGTAGAGAAGTCCAATTCTTATCCTTGCTTCTCTATAGGTAAGTTTCTTCTTTTCCCCCCACTGATGGCTTCCTTCAAGATTTTCTATTTGTGTTTGATATTTTGCAGTTAGAATATGATATGACTAAGTGTCGTTTTTTGGTATTTACCCTGCTTGAGCCTCCTGGATCTGTGATTTGTTGTCTATCATTAACTTTGAGAAATTCTTAGATATTATTGCTTTAAATATTCTTTCTGTTCCTTTATCCCTTCTCCTTCTGGTATTTTCATTATAGACATCACACTTTTTTGTAACTGTTCCACAATTTGTGGATATTCAATTCTTTTTCTCTCTCTTTTTTCACTTTGCATTTTAGTTTTGAAAGTTTCTATTGACATTTCTATTGACATTTCTCTGATCCCTGGTCAGAGAACTAAGATCCCATACACCCACTGTGTGGCATGTATGATCTTAGTTCTCTGACCAGGGATCAAACCCCTGCCCCCTGCAATGGAAGTGCAGAGTCTTAACCACTGGACCGCCAGGGAAGTCTTCTATTGACATTTCTTGAAGCTCCCTGATTTTTTCTTTCCCTGTGTCCAGTCTATTGATTAACCCATCTAAGGCATTCTTCACTTCTGTTACAGTGTTTTTGAGTTCTAGCATTTCCTTTGATTCTTTTTTAGAGTTTCTACCTGTTGTGACTTTGTTACATGAACATTCGTTAAGTAGCGCCCCAGTGTGTCAGAGAGTGAGCCGTGGTTCCACAAAAATAAACGCAAGGAAAAGTGAAACAGAGAAGCCTATTACTCACAAGTCCTGGAGGCGGAACATGGCACACCTCAAGAGGGCACACCTCGGGGGGCTCCATGGGGAGGTCAAGGCAGGATGCGGGCCAGGAGGGCAGGGCAGGACCTGGAGCACATGTTTTCGTTAGGGTCTGTGGGTGGAGTGCTTTGGGGTTCCCAGGCTAAAGCCAAATTTGTCAGTTCAAACACAAAAGAGTAAGGTTTTGGAAAGCTTCACAGGGATCTTATCTAAGTGGAGCCCAATGGGAAGGCACCCGGAGGCAGGGGAAAGTGCTTAGCACAAGGGTAGCTGCGGAAGTCATATCAGGAATTTAATTTACTTGTGATTCTGCAGGTCTTTATCTAAGGCATGCACCCACTGGAGGGGCTAGTGCCAGTTCAAAGCCCCTGCAGGCTGCTCAGCCACACAAAATGGATGCAGCAATATCATGGAGTAGTTTAGCTAAACTCTCAACATCCTCTCTCTGCTTACATTACCCATCTGTTCTTCATCTTTTCCTCTAAAGCCGTTAGCATGTTAATATAATTGTTTTAAACTCCTGGTTTGATTATTACAACATCTCTGCCAAGTCCGAGTCTGGTTCTGATGCTTGTTTTGTCTCTACAAAGTGTGTTTTTTTGTCTTTAGCATGCCTTGCAATTATTTGTTGAAAACTAGACATGATATGTTGGGCTAAAGGAACGGAAATAAATAGGCCTTTAGTGTGAGATTGTAGGTTTATCTGGCTAGGGGTTAGACTGTATGTGCTATTTCTTGTACCTATAGTTGTCAGATGCTAACTTTCATTGGTGTCATTGTTTTTATCTCACCTACTGTCTTTTGGGTTCCCTAGATATGTCTTCTTAAGTAAGGCCTGAGGCTTGCATTTGTAATTCGTTATTACACAGGAGCCTTACTGATGTGGAGGTAGGGTGGTGGGGGAGAGAAGCTTTCTATAGTCCTATGATTAGGTCTCCATGTTTTAGGGAGCCTGTGCCCCTGGGGTGTGGCCTTCACAAATGTTTCTCAGTCTCCCCTCCTCCTTGGGTGAGATAGGAAGGCTAGAGGGGGCTGGAGTTGGGTATTTCCCTTTCCCCATGTCAGTTAGACTCTGGTTAAACCCTAGTCAGTTAGGCTCTGATAAAATAGTTTCTTTTGAGGTAGGCTTTGTTAAGAAGAACAGAATACTTTCCCCCTTGCCTTGCGAGAACCATGAGAGGATTTTTCTCTGATCTTCACTGTAAGAACTTGGTTGAGCTCCTGGAGGTAAAACTCACAAAAGTGTGGGGATTCCCCTAAGACTCCTCTCCTGCTCTGAGTTTTTTTTTTTTTTTTTTTTTTTTTTTTGGCGCTATGCGGGCCTCTCACTGCTGTGGCCTCTCCCGTTGCGGAGCACAGGCTCCGGACGCGCAGGCTCAGCAGCCATGGGTCACGGGCCAGCCACTCCGCGGCATGTGGGATCTTCCCGGACCGGGGCACGAACCCGCGTCCCCTGCATCGGCAGGCGGACTCTCAACCACTGCGCCACCAGGGAAGCCCCTGCTCTGAGTTTTTAATTCTCAAACTTGTCCACACTGAGCCTACAGCAATTCATTAGTTACAGTGTAGGGTTTCCTACCCCAGTACTGGTTCCTGAGGAAGTTTTTACTCTGATAATTTGTGGTTGCCTATATTTGCCTATCTCTCCAATTTGGAGAACAGCCGTTTGCCCTGTTACATCAATTCTTTGATGGGTCTAAGAAGAGTTGTTGATTTTCAGTTTGTTAAGCTTTTTCTTTTTTTTATCTTTTTTTTAAAAAATTAAAGTACAGTTAATTTACAATGTTGTGTTAGCTTCAGGTGTACAGCAAAGTGATTCAGATATATATGAATATATAAATATATATATTTCAGATTCTTTTCCATTATAGGCTATTACATATTATTGAATATTGAATATGCTGAAAATAGTTCCCTGTGCTAGGTGTTAAGCTTCTTCTTGTGTGGGTAGGAATGATGACTTCTAAGCTCCTTACAAGCTGGACTAGAAACCATAAGTCTCTCCACAATTTTTACTAGGATGGAACATTACATACTGTTCTCTTTAGCAATTCCATGTTGTTTAAATAGGTGTAAGTCTCACACATGTACTAGGAAACATGAATAAGAATAGTCACAAGAGTATACACATAACAGGAAAAACACCAGAAACAATCACATGCCACGGACAGAAGGATAAATGACTTGTGGCATATTCACACAATGGAACAGCACACCTCAATGAAACTGAGTGAACAGCAGCTACACAGAGCAATATGCACAATTCTAGTAATATAATAGAGTGGGGGGTAAAAAGAGCCTCAGAAAACAACAAACAGTAAAGATACCCTTTCTATGAAGTTCAAAAGCCAGCAGTACTAAAATGTACATGGCTTGGCACAGATATCCTCCATTTCATTGATTGTAAGATGCAAACTGAGGAAAAAGTTTTGAAAGAGAAGCACTGGGACGACATACTAGAAACAAATTAAAAAAAATAGTTCCCTCTAGTGGAGATAGTGGTAGTTTGGCGTCATGGTGAAAGGCTTTGGAATAGAAGCAAATCTTCTGTGAGTATATATATATCTTTACACAATGCAAGCTTCTACACAAGAAGAAGGCTCTTTCAGTACTAGAGCAATTGGATATCTATATGAAAAAAATCAATCTTGATTCCTACCTCACTTCATACATAAAATTTATTTTCAGATAAATTATAGACCTAAATTTGAAAGGTAGCATAATAAAACTTCTGGAAGAAACAGGAGAATGACTTCATTACATATGGGTAAGCAAAGTGTTCTTAGAATACAAAAAGCACTAATCTTAAATGAAAAATCGACAAATTGGACTTAATTGAAATTTTAAACTTCAACTCATCCTAAGTCACCATTCAGTAAGTGAAAAGGCAAACCACACACTGGGAGACAAAAATTATACTACGTGTATTGCAAATACATAAATGTAAATTCATACATACAAGTTCTTGACAAAGAAGTTACATGTAGAATCTATGAAGAATTCCTATAAATCAGTAATACAAAAGATAAATATTGCAACTAAAAATGGACTAACGACTCGAAAAAGTTCTTCACAAAGAAATATATCCAAATGGTCAGCAAGTGTATGAAAAGGTATGCAACATCATTAATCATTGGGTAAATGCAAATTAATACCACCAGTACACGCCCACCTGTCTAAGGCAGGTGTTGGTGAGGATGTGAAGCAAGTGAAACGCCCAGATTGCTGATGAGAGAAGAAAGTGGTGAAAACCACTTTGGAAAACTGAAACTTTCTAATAAAGCTGAACATCCACAGTAATTTCACAGCTAGGTATACATCTATCCAAAGGAAATGTGTGTGTATTTCCACAAAACAGTTTGTACAAGAATGTTCATAAAAGCTTAATTCATACTAGCCCTGAATAGGAAACAATCCCAAATTCCATCTACAGGTGAAAAGATAAACAAACCAATAGTGCTGTATACATATGATAATTCTATGGCTCAGCAGTAGAAAAAAAACAAAGTACAGATATAATCAACCCATGTTATTCATAAATTCTGTATTTGAGAATTTTCCTGTTTGCAAAAATTTATTCGTAAGTCCATAATGAATAGGCATTTTCATGGTCACTCATGGACCTGTAGAGTGGTGAAAAATCTGAGTCACATGGTGTGCGTGTTTCTGGTGAGGCTGAACAGGCCATGCTCCGACCTCTTGTTTCAGCTCTCATACTATAAACGTACGTCATTTGTGTGGTCTATTTAATGTTACATTTTTCACACTTTTGTGCTATTTGATGTTGATTTCACTGTTTAAAATGGCCCCCCAAGTATAGTGCTGAAATGTTGCCTAGTGCTCCTAAGCACAAGAAGGCTGCAATGTGCTTTATAGAGAAAATCAGTGTGTTAGATAAGCTTCTTTCAGGTGTGAGGCGTGAGCTGCAGTGCTGTCAGCAATGAGTTCAATGTTAATGAATCAACAATATATATTAAGTAAGGCATCTTTAAACAGAAACACACATAAAACAAGGTACTTGTTTTGATTTTGCTTGTTTACGTGCACTGATCAGCTAATACACTTTTATATACATCGATATGTTTGTTGATACACATTGATCAGTTGATGAAACTGTCGTGAGTAGACTTGCAGGAGTAATGGTTCAGTATTTGCTAATACAATGTTTGTGAAGAATTTATAGAATGCAACTGCTGCGAATAACAAGAATTGACCGTACATGCAACATCATGGTTGAATCTCATAGACATTGTGAACCAGATACAAAAGAGTATGTTCCATAGGACTGCATTTAGATCATGCTCAAGAACAGCAAATATTAGAAGTTGGAAAAGTGATGATAGGAGAGTACTGGTTTGAAAATGGCACAAGGGCACTCTTTGGGTTGATGGAAATGTTCTACATGTTGATCTGTGAGGTGAAAATTAAGATAGAACATAAGAGATTGCTCTTTTCTTCTTTTTTAAAATTTTATGTATGTATGTATGTATGTATGTATGTCTGCGTTGGGTCTTCGTTGCTGTGCATGGGCTTCTCTCTAGTTGTGGTAAGTGGGGGCTACTCTTCATTGCAGTGTGTGGGCTTCTCACTGCAGTGGCTTCTCTTGTTGCAGAGCACGGGCTCTAGGTGCATGGGCTTCCGTAGTTGTAGCACACGGGCTCAGCAGTTGTGGCTCACAGGCTCAGTAGCTGTGGCTCGCAGGTTCTAGAGCACAGGCTCAATAGTTGTGGCACACGGGCTTAGCTGCTCCACAGCACATGGGATCTTCCCAGACCAGGGCTCGAACCTGTGTCCCCTGCATTGGCAGGCGGATTCTTAACACTGCACCACCAGGGAAGTCCCAAGAGATCGTTCTTTTTAATGACTACTCAGCTCTTCCAACCCACAACTTCAGGTTTGCTAGATGCAATGTTCTTCTATAGCCACATGGTGGCAGTGTTGTAGAAATGAAAAAAATTCTGGCTGAAACATAAGTTCCTGTCCTTTCTAGTTCAGATGTTTTGTTTCAGTTTGGTTGTGTCTTCCATCCTCCTTCTAGTAATCTCTGGCCTCCACCACCTTCTCCTGTGACATATCACGAACAATATCCTAAGGTGAGGGGCATACACTGGTTTGAGGCAAAAAATATGGCATGGCAAAATCGATCTTTGAGGTCTCTGTCTCTTCCCGGCCCTTCACGCCCTTTAATTTCCCTACTCTTTCCAGTCTTCCACTCCTGGGACCCCATTCCCGCTCTCTGGGCACCAGGTGCTCTGCAGGCTGTCAAATGCAACAACCAGAACCTAATCTTCCATTACTAGGAGAAGGTCACTTATAGGGAAATTCAAAAGGAAAAGGCATATTAACCCATTTCATATAATTGATGGTTCTGGGAGTAAAATCTGGAAATGGAATAAATGCTTATCAATTGGGGAATAAAAAGTGCTTTATCCTGTTAAAATAAGACAACAGGCCCCAAATGGAGTCACTTATGCTAAGTGCCACCAAACTGAAACTTAACATAAATAGAGTTTCTGCTCTGCCAGAAATGGAATCTCCTGATCAGCATTAGGTAAACTGCCTGATAGACCCCTGCCATCCCCTAAAGGAAAATAACCTTGCCATAAACCAACCTGATTTTTTTGGCCCACTGTTAACTTCCTTGTTCCGGCTCCCTTTTGTCTGTAAGTCTTTCGTTTTGTACAGCTCCTTGGAGCTCCTTTCTATCTGCTAGATTCACTGCTGCCCACTTCAAATCGCTTTTTGCTCAAGCAAACTATTAAAATTTTAAGTATGTCTCAGTTATCTTTTAATAGTCAGTCATTAACAAAAATGCAATAGATCTATATTGCAGGACTTGGGGTATTTTCAAGATCTACTGTTAAGTAAGAAAAGCAAAATGCAGGGAAGTGTGCATAATGTAACAATGACCAAGCTCCCCTATGTGTGTGTGTATTTGTACAGAGCTATATGAGCATAAAGTAAAGTGTGGAAGGGTACATATCAGGCTGTTAACATTGTTTACATGAGATGGGATGGGAGTAGAGGGAAAAGCAATTAAAAAAAAGACCTTCACTAAAAAATATTCAGGTTAACAGCATGTATAACATTTTAATATTTAAGTTACATATTCTGTGTGGATATATATATGTGTATATAAATATATATACATATATACATACATACATACATATATCTAGGTATACACAAATCTAGCTTTTCCTATATGTTTTCTGCATTTTATAGTATGCCTAGATCGCTCTCACACTAAAATTATAAGTGTTTTACCTCTACTCTGAACAGCTTCGTTTCCTTTTACACTCATATCCTTAGTTCATCTGAACTTCATTTCCACATAAGTTGTAAGGTAGGGGTTATAAAATTTTATTTTCAAACAGTTAGCCAATGTTATTTTATTTATTTTTTACACAGTAGGTTCTTATTAGTTATCTATTTTATACATATTGGTGTATATATGTCAATCCAATCTCCCAATTCATCCCACCCCCGCTTTCCCCCCTTGGTGTCCATGTTTGTTCTCTACATCTGCGTCTCTATTTCTGCCTTGCAAACTGGTTCATCTGTACCATTTTTCTAGATTACATATAGGTGCTAATATATTTGTTTTTCTCTTTATGACTTACTTCACTCTGTATGACAGTCTCCAGGTCCATCCACATCCCTACAAATGACCCAATTTCATCCCTTTTTAAGGCTGAGTAATATTCCATTGTATATAAACGTACGTCATTTGTGTGGTCTATTTAATGTTACATTTTTCACACTTTTGTGCTGTTTCACACTTTTAATGCTATTTAATAAAATAAAATTAAAAAAACAAAAAAATAAAAATATTTATGCTGGGCTTCCCTGGTGGCGCAGTGGTTGAGAGTCCGCCTGCCGATGCAGGGGACGCGAGTTTGTGCCCCAGTCCGGGAAGATCCCACATTCCGCGGAGCGGCTGGGCCCGTGAGCCATGGCCACTGAGCCTGTGCATCTGGAGCTTGTGCTCCGCAATGGGAGAGGCCACAACAGTGAGAGGCCTGCATACCGCAAAAAAAAAAAAAAAAAAAATTTATGCTGACTGAAATATATTTATGCTATTCTCTCAAAAGAAAGAACATAGTACATGATTCCAATTTATATAAAACTCTAGGAACTACAATTTAATCTATAGTGACAGAAATCAGATAAATGAATGTCTGGCAGAGGGAAGTGGATGAAGAGTGGGAGGCAGGGATTATAAAGGGGCAAAATAGGAAATTATTACGGGTGATGAATATGTTCATTATCTTCACTGTGGTGGTTTCATGGGTATATGTCAAAACTTTTCAAATATGTGTTGTCTTTAACATGTGTAGTTTATTACATGTAAATTATACCTTAATAAACCCATTGAAATAAAAAGTTAAGGAAAACACACACACACACACACACACACACACACACACACACACACACACACACACAGAGCCAGTTGGCTGAGAAAATGTTCTCTCACATTTTAAAAGAAGCTGTAGTGTATTAGCCAGCTCAGTCTCACTGGCAAATTAACGTGAGCACAGACTCAGAACGTGATTGGGAAGCTGCCTTGTGGCACTGGGAGGGTGTAGCCAAGATCTTCTGAGGGCAGCAAAGGTGCAGGCGGGCCAGCAACATGTGGCTGCAACTGCCCACACCTGCAGCAATTCCTGTTCTTTACAGCCGCTTCACGGCGGCTCCACATCGGCTCTGCCATCTCTGATCTTGCCAGGATGGGAAGATTTTTTACAGATTTTTAATTAGATTTTCCAAGCTCTCCAGGCTTTCCTAGCGCCCTCTCAGAAATCAAGAGAGAATTTGTTTCCTAGGCTTCAGGCAGAGTGGGACCACCCAGGACCCGCCTCAGGGGCTATTCTCTGTCAACAAGCAATTGTATCTGAAGCCAAGGCACTTGCGCCCTTCAGCCCTGTCCAGCTCACTGTCTCCTCAGGGCTGACTCCTCAGAGGTTGAGAGCATCTCCCTTCACCTCCTCCTTTTGTTTGATTCTTTATCTTGATTCGCAGGGTTCTCAGACCATTTTTTTCAGGATCCCTCAGGGTTAAAGGACTCCATAGCCACTCCTGTAATCCCTCATTTTCTAGGGAGAGATTCTCCCAGACATCACCTCTCCTCTGTGTGCTATGTGCAGGAAATAATAATGACTGTGAAACAGAAAGACACCATTTCTAGTTAAGTAATGATAATGGAAAGAAATTCCTCAATGCTGGAAACCGTCTTTGTTAAACTGAATATGGTTAGAATAGGGAGAATTAAAAGAAGGAACATCAAGGAGCTGTAAAATTTTGCTCCCATTGCAAACTAGAGTTAAGGGATAGAATAAAGTAAAATAGAATGAAAACTCAAAGTATGGTAGAAAGCCAAGAGCGTTATAGAATGAAATAGATACTTGTGTCTTCAGAACCATTAAAGCAATGTTCAGAGACAAACCATTTATCTATCAAGAATAGACAGGGGACAAGATAATGTGGACTAAGAACGCCCCTGACATATCAGCAAACAAAGGGTATTGTGGACATCAAGCCGTCAGCCACTACAGCCCCCTTTGGTGAACCCTGAGGGGAATCAGGATGGGAAAGGATACTGGCCTTAGATAAGGTCCATATCAAAGGAAGGATTTCAATGAGTGCAGACTCTTGCATCTTCCCATACACAGAAAAGTGCTAAATGCATTAACTTGAGATGTCTGGTTTGCTTTAATTCATAGTAATCTTTTGATGTTCTGACGACATGGTTTTTGTTGCAAAACCCCCTCTATAGCTCGGCTCCTGCTTTACCCCTTCAGAGCAGACCCTCAGAGCTATTTGAGAGGCTGCCTCTCAGGCTGGAGTCCTCAGAAAGTTCACCCAATAAAACATAATTCTCAACTTTTAGGTTGTGCTTTTGTTTTTAGTCAACAATAACAACATAGGAGAATCCCGAACTCACCTCCTCTCATGTACGCACCAAATCTACAGCTGTACATGGAACAACTTCCTCTGAAAGAAACCCCTAAATGAGCTGAGTGACTCCTACATAGCAAGCAAACAAGAAAAAAACCACATCAAAATGGGTAGGAGAGGCTGAGACACAATCTTACCATGAACCCACACCTGCTGCAGTGACCCACGATTGGGGGGGAACTCACAACCCTGAGCGTCCCCCTGAGGAGTGAAGGTTTGAACCCTACATCTGCCACCCCAGCCTTTAAGTCCAGCACCTGAGAGATGAGCTCCCAAGACATCTGGCTTTGGAAGCCAACGGGGCTTGTGTCCACGAGACCCACAAAATTATAGCGAACTGAGAAACAGTTATTAAAGGGCTCTTATGGACTCCCCTGGCTACCCTACAGGACCCAATGCTGAAGCACCCCACTGAAATGCATCTGGTCTTTCTGTGAAGTAGCCATATTTGCTTATCTTAAAGCTTTGGAGTGAGGGGCAGGCATCTTATTTAACACACATCTAGGGGCAAATGAAATACTTTCCAAAGACACTGGCCAGCAGGCACCATATATGAGTTTTCCCTCTGCCTCACTCCAGGTTACCAGTATCTCCTGGAAAGGAGCTTGTGAACTTGTCTGATGCTTTTGGTTGCTGCCCAGGAAACACCTCTTGATCACCTGCTTCTGGTGGCTAGCGAGTCTTACACCAGTGGGTCTCACAAGACTGTGACAAATGGAGAAAGAGTTCTTAACCAGTTACCCTTTCCCCACTAGGGCACAGTGAAGAGATAGCAGACTGGAACGTATCCCCAGTCTTTCTGTGAAAGAGGTTTATTAGTTTACATTGATAGCTGTGGCTGAGGAGTAGGTTTCTAATTCAACACATCTAGGAACTGACTACGATCCTCTCCAGAGACTAGGAAGGCCAGTGGATACCATCTTCACACTCTTCCTCTGCCCCACCCCAGGTTGTTGGGTCTCTGAGAAAAGAGCTGTGTACACGTCTGGCTCACTGGCTTTTTGTGGCTGTGACCCAAAAAACACATCCCTTGATAGCCTGCCCGAGTGGCCAGTGGGGCTTGTGTCCTTGGGTTCGGTGAGACAGCACCAAACAAAGAAACAGCTCTTAACTGGCTATCACCCAGGGCTCAGTGCAGAGGGACCAGACAGAAATGCCCATCTCCAGTCTTTCCCTGAAAGAGGTGTATTTGCATACTTTACAACCTGCTGCCTAAAGGTCTAACTTCCAAGCAGCCTAAATCTCAGTGCTGACTGAGAGCCTTCCCTTTGAGATACTAACAGGTTTTGGCATAGTCTCAACCTCTGTGAACCACTAAGAATAAAGTATGTTGCTTGGACAGTCACAATGGTGTGAGAGATATCCAAGAGTTAAGGCAGGGTTGGACAATAACCTTTTACATGGGGACAGCCCTTCAAGACTGGGAGAAATGGCTATTCTAGCTAATGTATGGAAACCAGCAAAGAGAGGCAAAGAAAAAAATGAAGAAACAGAGTGACATGTTCCAAACAAAAGAACAAGAAAAAACCTCAGAAAAAGACCTTAATGAAACAGAGATAAGTGATTTGTCTGATAAAGAGTTCAAAATAATGGTCATAAGGAGTCTCACTGAGCTCAAGAGAAGAATGGATGAACTAAAGTGAGAATTTCAATAAAAAGAAAATATAGCAAAGCACCAACTGAAGTCACAGAGCTGAAGAATACAACACCTGAACTGAAAAATACAATAAAGGGCTTCAACAGCAGGCTAGATGAAGTGGAAGAAAGATTAGTGAACTCAAAGACAGGGCAGTGGAACTCATCCAATCAGAGCAGCAAAAAGAAAAAATAATAAAAAAGAGTAGTTTAAGGAACTTATGGGACAACAGCAAGGGGACCAACATTTGCATTATGGGGACCCAGAAAGAGAAGAGAGAGAGAAAGGGGCAGAAGCATATGTGAAGAAATAATGGCTGAAACATTCTCTAACCTGGGAAAGAAACAGACACCCATATCCAGGAAGCCCAGAAAGTTCCAAACAAGATGAACTCAAAGAGATCCACATGAAGTTACATTAAAATCAAAGTGTCAAAATTTAAAGACAAGGAAAGAATCTTAAAAGCAGTGAGAGAGAAACAATTTGTTATATACAAGGGTAACTCCCATAAAACTAGCAGCAGATTTTTCAGCAGAAACTTTGCAGGACAGAAGGGAGTGGCACAATATATTCAAAATGTTGAAAGAAAAAAACTTCCAATCAAGAATATTCTACCTGGTAAAGGTGTCCTTCAGAATTGAAGGAGAGATAAATAGTTTTCCAGACAAGCAAAAGCAAAAGGGGTTCATCTGGCCTTAAAATAAATGTTAAAGAAACCTCTTTAAGCTAAAACAAAAGGTCACTAACAGGAAAACATATGACAGTAAAAGCTCACTGGTAAATCACGAAACTAGTATAAAGGTTAAAAGACAAAAGAGTAAATAACTATAACTACAATAATCTTTTTCTTTAATTTATTTAATGAACATTATAAAATACACAGGAAGTTGTACGTGACATTGTATTAGACATTGGAAAAGTTCTAAATACAAAACTAGATAATTCCTTGATTTATAGAACTTACAAAACTTACAGTTATAATAAGGTAATCAAATATATAATAAACATCATATTTGATATTAAATTATAGTTTGTTAATTATCCAGTTTATGGGATATGATTTAATATATATTTTTCTTTATTATAGCACCCTTTTCTCCTTTGAACATTATACTGTATGGACATTTTATATGGACATTATAAGAGTGTAAATAAAATAATACAATTCTAACTTTAACTGGCCTGGGGAAGTTGGTTTTTTTTTTTTTTGGTTTCTTTTTTTTTTTTTGGTATTTAAAAAAATTGTATTTTATATTGGAGTATAGTTGATTTACAATGTTGTGTTAGTTTCAGGTGTACAACAGAGTTATTTAGTTATACATGTACTTATATCTATTCTTCTTCAGATTCTTTTCCCATATAGGTTATTACAGAGTACTGAGTAGAGTTCCCTGTGCTATACAGTAGGTCCTTGTTATTACCTATTTTATATATAGTAGTGTGTATATGTTAATCCCAAACTCCTAATTCATCCCTCCCCCTACCTTTCCCCTTTGGTAACCATAAATTTGTTTTTGATGTCTGTGAGTTTGTTTCTTTTTATACATAAGTTCATTTGTATCATTTTTTTAGATTCCACGTATGAATGATATCATATGATATTGTCTTTATCTTTCAGACTTACTTCACTTAGTTTGATAATCTCTAGATCCATCCATGTTGCTGCAAATGGCATTATTTCATTCTTTTTATGGCTGAATGATATTCCATTGCATATATGTACAACATCTGCTTTATCCATTCCTCTGTTGATGGACATTTAACTTGTTTCCATGTCTTGGCTACTGTAAATAGTGTTGCAATAAACACTGGAGTGCATGTATCTTTTTAAAGTATGGTTTTCTCCAGATATATGCCCAGGAGTGGGATGGCTGGATGATATGGTAGCTCTATTTTTAGTTTTTTAAGGAACCTCCATACTATATTCTCCATAGTGGCTGTTGTCAATTTACATTCCCACCAACATGTAGGAGTGTTCCCTTTTCTCCACACCTTCTCCAGCATTTATCGTTTGTAGACTTTTTGATGATGGCCATTCTGACTGGTGTGAGGTGACATCTCATTGTAGTTTTGATTTGCATTTCTCTGATAATTAGTGATGTTGAGCATCTTTTTACGTGCTTTTTGGCCAAGTATGTCTTCTTTGGAGAAATGTCTATTTAGATCTTCTGCCCATTTTTTGATTGGGTTATTTTTTTGATACTGAGCTGCATGTGCTGTTTGTATAATTTGGAGGTTAATCCCTTGTTGGTTGCATCATGTGCAAATATTTTTTCCCATTCTGTAGGTTGTCTTTTCATTTTGTTTATGGTTTCCCCTGCTGTGCAGAAGCTTTTAAGTTTAATTAGGTCCCATTTGTTTATTTTTGTTTTTATTTGCATTACTCTAGGAGACAGATCGAAAAAGATATTGCTGTGATTTATGTCAAAGAGTGCTCTGCCTATGTTTTCCTCTAATAGTTTTAGAGTATGTGGTTTTACATTTAGGTCTTTAATCCATTTTGAATATATTTTTGTGTATGGTGTTAGAGAATGTTCTAATTTCATTCTTTTACATGCAGCTGTCCAGCTTTCCCAGTGCCACATATCGAAGAGACTGTCTTTTCTCCATTGTGTATTCTTGCCTCCTTTGTCATAGATTATACACTAATTTTTAATGGATACACAAGATAAAAAGATGTAAATTGTGACATCAAAAACAAAATGGGGGGATAAAAGGGAGAGCTTTAGACTGCATTCAAACTTAAATTATTATCAACTTAAAATAGATTATGATAAATACAAGTTGTTTTCTGTAAGCCTCATGGTGACCACACAGCAAAAACCTATACTAGATACACAAAATATAAAAAGAAAGATATCTAGAATTACCATTATAGCAAATCACTAAATCACAAAGGAAGAGACCAAGAGAAGAAGAAAGGAACAGAGGAATTATAAACCAGCTAGAAAACAATTAACAAAATGGCAACAATTACATACCTATTGATAATTCCTTTAAATGTAAATGGACTAAATTTTCCTATCAAAAGACAGAGTGGCTGAATGGATAAAAAGACAAGACACATTTATATGTTCCCTATAAGATACTAATTTCAGATATAAGGACACACACAGACTGAAAGTGAACAAATGGAAAAATAAAAGGCGAAAGATTTATGCGAAAAATATTTCATGCAAATGGAAACCAAAAGAAAGCTGGGATAGCTATACTTATATCAGACAAAATAGACTTTACTTATATCAGACAAAATAGACTTTAAGAGAAAGATGGTAATAAGGGACAAAGAAGGTCATTATATAGTGATGAAGGGGTCAATCCAACAAGAGAATATAACATTTGTAAATATTTATGCACCCAAAATAGAAGCACCTAAATATATAAAGTAAATATTAACACATCTAAAGGGAGAAATAGACAGCAATACAATATTAGTAGGCACTTTTAATACCCCACTTTCATCAATGGATAGGTCATCCAGAAAGAAAATCAATAAGGCCTTAAATGACAGGTTAGACCACATCAACTTATATATATGTATACACACACACACACACACACACACACACACACACCATTCGATCCAAAAGCAACAGAATACTCATTATTTTCAAGTGTACAGGATGGATCATGTTAGGCCACAAAACAAGTCTTAATACATTTAAGAAGATTGAAATCATTATCAAGCATCTTTTCTAACCACAGTGGTATGAAACTAGAGATCAGTTACAAGAAGCAAATTAGAAAATTCAAATGTATGTGGGGATTAAACAACATGCTACTGAACAACTAATGGGTCAAACAGGAAATCAAAAGAAAAATCAAAAATAGCTTGAGACAAAGGACAATGGAAAACTTGGAAAACTTACGGGATGCAGCAAAAACACAGTGATAAATGCCTACATTAAGAAACAAGAAATATATCAACTAAACAACCTCAAGGAATTTAAAAAAGGAGAAAAAATGAAGCCCAAAGTTAGTAGAAGGAAGAAAATAACCAAGATCACAGCACATACAAACAAAATAGGAATTCAAAGACAACAGAAAAGATCAATGAAACTAAGATATGGTTTTTTGAAAAGATAAACAAAGTTGACAAATCTTTAGTTAGACTCACCAAGAAAAAAAAGGAGAGAACACTAAAGTAAATGCAGAAATACAAAAG
Organism: Phocoena sinus; assembly: GCF_008692025.1. Taxonomy (NCBI): domain Eukaryota; kingdom Metazoa; phylum Chordata; class Mammalia; order Artiodactyla; family Phocoenidae; genus Phocoena; species Phocoena sinus. Next base: position 15,522,008 of record NC_045771.1, read on the forward strand.
ATCTTTTTAAAAAATTATTTATTTATTTATTTTGGCTGCACAGGGTCTCAGTTGTGGCACATGGGATATTCGTTGTGGCATGCAGGATCTTTTAGTTGTGGCATGCGGGCTCATAGTTGCAGCATGCAGGCTTCTTAGTTGCAGCATGTGGACTTCTTAGTTGTGGCATGTGCATTTCTTAGTTGTGGCATGCAGACTCTTAGTTGCGTCAGGCATGTGGGATCTAGTTCCCCGCCCGACCAGTGATCAAACCCGGGCCCCCTGCATTGGGAGTGCGGAGTCTAACCCACTGGACCACCAGGGAAGTCCCGAAATACAAAAGCTCTTAAGAGACTACTGTGAACATACCCCAACAAATTGGACAACCTAGAAGAAATAGATAAATTCCTAGAAACATAAACCTACCAAGACTAAATCAGGAAGAAAGAAAATCTGAAAAGACTGATTACTAATAAGGAGATTGAATCAGTTGATTTTGATTAAATCCTCCCAACAAACAAAAGTCAAGGACCAGATAGCTTCACTGCTGAATTCTACTACACATTTAAAGAAGAATTAATACCAATCCTTCTCAAATTTTTCCAAAACATAAAAGAAAAGAGAATACTTCCAAACTCATTTTACCAAGCCAGCACTATTCTGATATGAAACCCAAACAAGGACACCACAAGAAAAGAAAAAGACAGACCAATATCACTAATGAACACAGATGCAAAAATCCTCAATAAGATACTAGCAAACCAAATTCAACAATACATTAAAAGGATCATATACCATGATCAAGTGGGATTTATTCTAGGGATGCAAGGATGATTCAATATCCAGAAATCAATCAATGTGATATATTACATTAACAAAATAAAGGACAAAAATCACATGATCATCTCAAAAGGTGCAGGTGTCTCAAAAGGACAAAATTCAACACTCATTTATGATAAAAATCTCATAAGTGAGTATAGAGGAAATGTACCTCAACATAATGAAGGCCATATATGAGAAGCCAACAGCTAACATCATACTCAATGGTGAAAATCTGAAAGCTTTTCCTCCAAGAACGGGGACAAGACAGGGATTCCCACCCTCACCACTTTTGTTCAAAATAATATTGAAAGTCCTAGTCAGAGCAACAGGTACATGAAAAAGAAATAGAAGGCATCCAGATAGGAAGAAGGAAACTGTCACTGTTTGCAGATGACATGATATTATATGTAGCAAACCCAAAAGATTCCAGCAAAAAACTCTAAGAACTAAAAAACAAATTCAGTAAAGTGGCAGGATGCAAAAATCAATTGTAAAAGTCTGTTGCATTTCCATACACTAATAATGAACTATCAGAAAGATACATTAAGAAAATAATTTCATTTACAATTGCATGAAAAAGAATAAAATACCTTGGAATAAACTTAACCAAGGAGGTGGAAGACCTGCACACGGAAAACTGTAAGACACTTATGAAAGAAATTGAATAAGACACAAATAAATGGAAAGATATTCCATTTATGTATTAGAAGAATTAATGTTGTTAAATGTCCATACTACCCATAGTGATCTACAGTTTCAATGCTGTCACTACCAAAATTCCAATGGCATTTTTCACAGAAGTAGAGCAAACAATCCTAAAATTTGTATGGAACCAGAAAAGACCCCAAATAGCCAAAGCAATCTTGAGAAAGACCAAAGTTGAAGGCATCGTGCTTCCTGATTCCAAACTACATTACAAAGCTATAATAATCAAAAAATTATTGTATTGGCATAAAAACAGACACACAGATCAATGTAACAGAATAGAAAGCCCAGAAATAAACCCATGCATACATGTTCAATTAATTTATGACAAAGGATCTGAGAATATACAATGAAAAAAGGACAGTCTGTTCAACAAACGATGTTGGGAAAACTGAACAGTCACATGCAAAAGAGTGACACTGGACCGCTATCTTACATAATACACAAAAATTAACTCAAAATGTATTAAAGACTTGAACATAAGACCTGAAGCCCTAAAACTCCTAGAAGAAAACATGGGTGGTAAGATCCTTGACATTTGCCTTGGTAATGACCTTTGTTGGATTTGTCACCAAGCAAAGGCAACAAAAGCAAAAATTAAAAATTGAGACTACATCAAACCAAAAGGCTTTTGTGCAGCAAAGGAAACCAACTGCAAAATGAAAAGGCAACCTATTAAATGGGAAAAAATAGATGCAAGTCACATACCTGATAAGGGTTTAATATCCAAAAAATAAAAGATTTGTGTAACTAAATAGCAAAAAACACACAAAAATCTGATTAAAAAATAGACAGAGGATCTGAATAGACATTTTTCTAAAGAAGATATACAGGGACTTCCCTGGTGGTACAGTGGTTAAGAATCCACCTGCCAATGCAGGGGACATGGGTTTGAGTACTGGTCCGGGAAGATCCCATATGCTGTGGAGCAACTAAGCCCATGTATCACAACTACTGAGCCTGCGTGCCACAACTACTGAAGACCATGCACCTAGAGCCCGTGCTCCACCAACAAGAGAAGCCACCTCAATGAGAAGCCTGCACACCAAATAGCCCCCGCTTGCCACAACTAGAGAAAGCCCAGGTATAGCAACGAAGACCCAATGCAGCCAAATAAATAAATAAATAACTTAAAAAAAAAAAAGAAGATATACAGATGGCCAACAGGAATGTGAAAAGGTACTCAACATCACTAGTCATCAGGGAAACGCAAATCAAAACCACAATGAGATATCACCTCACACTTGTTAGGATAGCTGTTAAATGACAAGAAAAAACAAGAGACGGCATGGATGTGGAGAAAAGGGAATCCTCGTACACTGTTGGTGCGAATGTAAATTGGTGCAGCCACTCTGGAAATCAGTATGGAGTTCCTCAAAAACTTACAGATACAGTTATCCTATGATCCAGCAATTCTACTTCTGGCTGTTTAACCAAAGGAAAAGAAAACAGTAACTCAAAAAGATATCCTGACCCCCACATTCCTTGAAGCATTATTTATAATAGCCAAGACACAGAAGCAAGTGTCCATCAGTGGATGAATGGATAAACAAAATGTGGTATATGTATAACTTGGAATATTATTCAGCCATTAAAAAGAAGGAAATCCTGGGGCTTCCCTGGTGGCGCAGTGGTTGAGAGTCCGCCTGCCGATGCAGGGGACACGGGTTCATGCCCCGGTCCGGGAAGATCCCACATGCCGCGGAGCAGCTGGGCCCATGAGCCATGGCTGCTGAGCCTGCGCGTCTGGAGCCTGTGCTCCGCAACAGGAGAGGCCACAACAGTGAGAGGCCCGCATACCACAAAAAAAAAAAAAAAAAAAAAAGAAGGAAATCCTGGCATTTGCAACAGCATGGATGGACCTTGAGGGCATTATGGTAACTGAAATAAGCCAGACAAAGAAAGACAAATACTGTATAATCTCACTTGGGTGGAGTCTAAACAAACATACAAGCAAACTCATGGCAGGGTTGGGGGTGGGCAAAATGGGTGAAAGGAATCAAAAGGCAATCTTCCAGTTATAAAATACATATACATAAGTCCTGGGGCTATGATATACAGCATGGTGGCTATAACTAGACACTGTGGTGATCATTTCACAATATATATAAATATCGAATCATTATGTTGTACACCTAAAACTAATGTGTGATACGTCAATTATATCTCTAAAAAACAAAACAAAACAAAACCCAAAACCAGACAGGGGAGCAAGCACTGCTACTTTGTTTTTGTTTTTTGGGTGGCACCATGCAGTTTGCAGGATCTTGGTTCCCCCACCAGGGACTGAACCTGGGCCACCACAGTGAAGGCGTCAAGTATTAACCACTGGACCGCCAGGGAATTCCTGAGTGCTGCTACTTTTTAAGGGATGCCAGAGAAGCTGGAAAAAAAGTCAGCTAAATTGTTAAGTCCTAATTATGTTAGGGGAAGGGACAAACTCTATACTCAAGATGTAGAACAAGAAATGTGCTGGTGAGAAGTCTTCGTACCTTGAATGGGAGAAGCATACATGCAACAAAGGAGGCTGAAAAACCATGTAGGAATTGTGACATGACTATATTACTATGGCAATACAGATAAATTTAATCAAGCATTTAGGAAACCAATTATTATGTTACTGATTTTATGAAGGAAAAAGTCAGTGGCTTAAAACAATATAAACTTCTTACCTTTAGTTTGTGCAGGTCAGGAATCTGGGTATGGCATAGCTGAGTCCTCTGACTCTGGGTCTCTCGCAAGGCTGCAGTCATCTCAAGGCTCAACTCGGGGAGGATCTGCTTCCACAGTCACTCAAGTGGTTATATTAACAGGGTCCAGTTGCTCCTGGGTTATCGGACTGAGGGACTCGGTTCCTTGCTGGTTGTTAGTTGGACACCTTCCTCAGTTCCTCGCTATATGGGCCTCTCCATAGGGCAGCTCACAGATCAGAGCAAGCAAACGAGAGGAGGAGAGAACGAGCCAGACAGGAGCCAGAATATTTTTTGACATTCTGTCACTTTTGCCACATTCTCTTTGCTAGAAGGAAGGCCCCGGGTTCAGCCTACGCTCAAGGGGAGGCAGTTTCAGAGGGTGTGAACACCAGGAAGCAGGATCACCAGAGGCATCTTAGAAACTGCCAACCACGTGGGGCAAAACCAGGGACTGACGTTGCCTAAGGCAGAAATGTTTGACAGATACACGCTTGTATCCCAGTTGAAGGAGGGTGTACATGTTTCTTACCTCACTTGCTCACGTTGAGTGTTATGCTAAGAAAAATGGAAAAAGTTGCTAAAAATTGAAAAGGTGATCTATGAAAAGGATGTGGTGAAGGAGGTAGCAGACTGGAAAATAAAAACTAAGGACTAAGAGAAAAATGAGAAAACTATTATACAAGGAAGGTACGGGGCCCATAAACTAGAATTTCTACTTACGCATTAAAATATTCTCCAACGACCCAGGAGATAGGACCAGACAAATGGAACAGTTTCTACAATAAACTACCACTTAAAGACACCATAGAGTTCTAAGACAAAATTGGACTGACCCTATCCACCAAAAAATACTTGCGAAGGGAACAAAGTAACACCTCCATACCGGAATGTGCCACTGTAAGAAACTTCTAGAGACAACTGGCAAAGACTCCCTTACATTTAAAATGAGCAAACTATATATGCAAGCACTTTGTTTCCTTAAAAGGAGTCTGATGCAATATTGTAAAGCAACTATACTCCAATAAAAATTAATTTAAAAAAAGAAAAAAAAAGGAGGAAAAAAAATCACAAGTTGAGGGAAAATAATTTAGAAGAGTGTATCTCTTTCCCAATATAGGCAGGCCTGGTGGTCTGTCCCCTGCCCATCTCTCAGGCCACCTCTCCCCTCACTCACTCCCTGGCACCTCAGTCGACAGCCACACCTGTCTCCTTGGCTGTCTGTAAAACACCAGCTTCTCCCCAAACCTCATTTCATTCAGGTCTGTTCCCAAACGTCACCTACCCTGATTGCTATCTAAAATAGCATCTATCTGCCCCATCCTCTTACCTTTCTCTGATTTTTCTTTACAGCAGTTACCAGTTTCTGACATTATACGTTTCTTTCTTTACCTGTTTATTGTCTGACTCTTCCACTGAGGTAAAATCTCTATGACCTGGAAAAGGAAGCCGTTGGCTCTTTTCGACAATGTCTGTTGGGTAAATATAAGAAAAAAATAGAATAAGGAGGGCCCATAAAAAACACGTCAGGAGAAGAGCCTAACAGAAAGCAGGAGAAAAACCTGAAGCACAAGCAATTACAATTTGCCAGATATGTGCTAATATAAATATATTTGTGTGTAATATGTGACTTATTTTTTAAAAATCCTGAAAGACTCAAATGAGCTAAACTACTTGAAAATATTTAGGACAGTACGTAAATCGGCGCTCCCAGCAGCACTCTCTTCCTCTAGACCCGCGCGCTAATTTCTCTGGATTCTCAGGCGACTGAGCGCACCCTCCCTCTTATAAAATGTATTCTTGTCGCTATTTGATTGGCTGACCCTCCCAGGCGCTCCTTCCTCATTGGTTGCACCCCCAGTCCATCACTCCTGGGCTCAAGCACTCCATTTGTCTGCTGCCGCAGACCTCGGCTGCCGGCGGTAGTAAAACCGGAGTAGCTCCCCGGTGACGTCAAAGGCGCTGCCCGCCCACATTCCAAAGCTTGGGCGGAGACTTCTCGCTGCCCCTGCCTCTGGACGGAGAGAAAGACTTCTGATTGGGTAGGGCGGGAGAAGTGAGCATCCGATTGGTCCCCGCCCTGGAGGGAGGAGGAGACATAGCTGTGTCCTGGAGCAGAGCTGAGGAGCCCTGGGGAATCTCAAAGTTTGTGTCTGGAGCAGTAGTGGAAAGTGAGCTTATTGAGAAGGGCTTTTCTTGGGATGAGTACTGATCTCCTGCCTTTATTTTGGATACACACCCTGCTCTATTCTCCTCAGCCTTCGGTCTGATCTCTAGACAGTCTGTCTCCTCTGGGGATTCTCAGGTCTCCGAGGACGCTGAACCGGAGCCCTTGGCAATTCTCTCTCAGGCAGAGGAGCGAACGTTTTCCTTTCTAAGTGCATAAGCTACACGCATACGCACACACACGCACACACACTCACGCAGAGGCGGATCTCGCCCTCCGAGGCCGCCCTACCCGCTCCCCTCCTGCCCTCAGCATCCTCGGCCCAGCGCGCCTCGGACCACCATGGAGGTGCTGGAGAGCGGGGAGCAGAGCGTCCTGCAGTGGGACCGCAAGCTGAGCGAGCTGTCAGAGCCCGGAGAAACCGAGGCTCTCATGTATCACACGGTGAGGACTTGGCGGGGCGGCGAAGGGGCGGCTTAAGAGGGGGAAGTGTCATGAAAGGAACTGCTCGGGACAGGGAACTGGGAAGGAAGCATTTGGGAAGAGCATGCCCAGAATGGAGAGATCTGGGGAGAGGTGTGGTTTTTCTAGCTGAACAGTGAAGGTGGGCCGCTGTCTCTTTTAAACTTTTGATAATAGTAACGACGCTTTGTATTCCTTCAGCAACTTATACTCTTTTCCCCGAGGGCTTTTCACATATGCTATATCATTTCCTATTGCGCTGTAAAGCAGGGGAAGGCGTAGATGTTTTGATAATCTGCCTCTGTTTAGTTTGCTACTAATTTTTGTGGGAAGATTTTTTAAAAACTGGGCAAAATAAAGTAGCATTTTCTTTCCTTCGCTGTCATATTCTTTCCCTTCCTTTACTACCTTATTTGAATTTTAGGAAGTATACCTCTGTGTGTGTGTGTGTGTGTGTGTGTGTGTGTGTGTGTGTGTGTGTGTTTTGTAAAAAGGCCCCTTCATATTAGGAGGAAGACTACTTTATTTGGCTCCTTTAACTGTTCAGCCAAGAAATCTGCTTCCTCCTTCTTCAGAGGAAAGATCAGCAAAGGAGAATGGAAAATCTGAGGCAGTGCATATTTCAGAAAGGCTTTGGAGAAGGTGGGACAGCTCACCAGTTCCTTGCTCAGTCTTATGCCTCAGAGATCCCTTTGGGCATTAAACTGTCACAGAGCACACACATTTCTTATAAAGTTTTCAATTTCAAGTTTTTGGTATTAAATTTGCAAAATGAAATTTTGTTTCCAACAGCCAGCACTGATAATATGACTTTATTGTGAGATCTCTTTGTTTCTTTTTTACAAATGCAGAGTTTGTATAGAGAGAGACACTAATGAGAAAATGAGAGGCTTGGCTATTTCCCCTTCGTGATTCTTTTAATGGAGTCAGTGCCAGGATATTTGAAACTTTTGCAAAATGGCCTGCAGGCTCCACCCCATTGGCCTTTGCCTCTGGCTGACGTTATTTTGGGAAAAGGGATGAGGGCCTCCCTGTGATTCCCACCAAGGCATTTGTGGTGGCTGAGAATGGCTTGTTGAAAACATGCCGAGTGCGGGGCAGAGAGGTAGTGGAAGTTCATGCCGGGTCAAAAGCCAGATGTGTGGTGTTATCTTCTGGGCTTTGCTCACTGAGTCTGTCCCGAGGACACCACATGGGCTGCCTTTGGATTGGGGGCCCAGATGTGCTTCCCGTCGCCAGGACAGAGCTCAGAGAACGCCGGCCGTCAAATATCTTCTCATAGTATCTCCAGATGTTTCTCCTGACATAGGCCACATTTTAACCATTTGCGAGGGGCAGCTCTTCTCTTTTGTTCTCACGAGTACTGTGAAAATGTCTCATCCCGCAGCTGTAATGCTTTGGGTTGTCTTTCAGCTGGTGGGATGAATTATGCCCAGCATCCACATTCCCTTTCTCAGGCCTCATGACTTGCATTTCTGAGATCTTATGCCAGGGTTTGAGATGCTACCCGTGACTGTGACATTAACTTCAGGCAGGACAGCTTGGACTGGCTCTAACTGACATCTTTATGCACAGTTTCAGGGGTAGAGACCTTACCTTCCTTCTGGTAGCAAGGGCTTAGTTTTTCTATGTCATTGTAATGAAGCAGTGATGGGTGATTATTTTTCTTCTAATTTGATTTTTTTTAAATTACTTTTATGTATGCCACTTAGGGATGTGTTTCTCTTCTGGGCAGCTCACTCACATAAAATGCCACTCGTCATTGCTGCAAGCCATGGCCCGCAAACTGAGTATATGAATTAGTGTTGAAAGACGTATTGGATTTGGTAGCACAGACAACTGGGTTATATTCCTTCTAAACTAAGGGGAGTTTGGCAGAGATTTGAAAATAGATAACTTCCCATCTGTTTCTTGAACTCTCTTGGGTATCCAGTTGCAGAGCTGGTTATTATTGCCATTTGTCCATAATGAGAAATGACCTGACCTCCAAGTGGAAAAAGGATGGCCTGATGATGCATTCACTCACGTTTTATTTGTTCCTTCAATGAATGGTTATGGAAGAGCTTCTATGTGCGAAACACTGTTCTAAGCAGTTGGGATACATCAGTGAACCAAAAAACCCTCAAAATTCTTGACCTTGAGAAGCTTACACTCTAGGCCTGAAGTAGGGGAGAAGGTTATCTCAGCAGGATGAAAAGCCACAGCAATGGCTCTAAGGTGGGAGTGTGTCTGGCATGAGCTTATGGTAACATCACCTTCTGTTTTAGATCCCCCCATTTTTGTCAGGTTTTTTTCTTGTAAAAATGCAGGTTACTTCTGAGGCAGAGTGCCTGTTTTTGGAATGGCCCGGTGAAACTTTCCAAGTTGAGTGGATTAGGCATCACATAGGGAGTGGAGAGCCTGCAGAGAGGGTAAGGTACAAATGTAAGCTGGGAAATTGGTAAGATAGTATAGCTACCATCTATTGTATATTTATTATCTGAAAGGGAGGGCTGGCTTCATGGGCCTGCCCCCTGTGTAGTCCCACAGGGCCCCACACTTTGATGCTCTGCTGTCACCATCTTGAGATCCTCAATATTTTTTGAACAAGGGCCCACACATTTGCATTTTGTAGCAGGTCCCATAGATTATGTAGCTGGTCCTCATGAAAGGCATTGTACTTAGTGCTTTACAAAAATGATGTATCAGTGGGACTTCCCTGGCGGTTCAGTGGTTAAGACTCCGAGCTTCCACTGCAGGGGGCACAGGTTCAATCCCTGGTCAGGGAACTAAGATCCCTCATGCTGCAGGGCACAGCCAAAAAAAAAAAAAGAGGATATCTCAATGATCCAGTGAAGGAGTCATTTTACAGATAAGAAAGCTGAGGCTTAATGAGTTTAAGTGACTTGGTAAAAGGTCATTTAAACTCAAGTCTACCTGCCTCCAAAGCCCAAGCTCTTGCCCACTATGCTGTATGAATGAAGGATCCAGACTTAAAAGGAACTGAGTCAGAGGATGGGGAGTCAGAAATTGCTGAGTCTGAGGGCAGCTAATATTTAACTGAGGTGGCAGTGGGGCCACCAACCCTTCCTAGCATGATCACTCTCTTTGCTCTAAATAGGGATTTAGCTACCACACGCATGATTGCTAATGCCCTGTTTTAGCAAAACTGTCACCTACCTGATTTTAAAAATATAGAAGTTGCCCGAGGCTGGGATTGTCATGTCTCCGAGGCGCCTTCTGTGAGCCATCAGGAGCAGTGTTTTTCTCATTTGGTTAGTTCTGAAGAAAACTTCTGGGTCCACAAGGACAGAGGCTTAGAGGAGACAGTTTCAAAGTCTATAAAATAATGAACCACACAGAGCGAATCTGGACTTGCTCATTAGATCCTGAATTATTAGAGCTTTGGGCTTCCTCTTGAAGCTGAAAAAATAGTTCCCATACAGATGATGAGATATAATTTTAAATCAGTGAGTAGTACATTTAGGAAAGCTATTGCTTCTAGAGTGGATACAAGCTAAAACTGGTTTCAGAAAAGATGGCAGATATAAAAATGAGGAGTGTATATATTATGGTTTCAAATCATTGCAAGAAGCCTTGTCCCTTCCCCTAAACCTGCCAGGATGCTGGATGTTTCTAACATTCATGTTGTGTTTCCTGTAAGATTCTGTGCGCAAATTACATTTCTGGGAATTTACTGTGGGATTTTGCAATTTAAGGAGCAAAACAGTCTATAAATCTTATCTATGTATATTATTACATGCACTGACTATATCTGGGCGGATGCTCAAGAAACAGATGGCTGATGTTTTTCTGGTAAGGGGACTTGAGGGACTAGAGGTCAAGAGAGGGAAGGAGGGAGAGGGAGTTACTTACACACTATCCCTTTCGTACTGTTCAAACTTTTACCTCCTGAAAGTATTTAGGAAATGAAAAATGACAACTTAAAGGCACCACATAAAACTGGACTAGAGGTAATTTTAGCCTGCATTTCCTTGGGGAGAGAGGGGTTCCTGGTGCTCACTCAACACCACCAGCGTTGGTGGAGGCCTTGGGTAATGAATAGAGGAAGCAGGAGTGCTTGCTGGAAAAGGGCTTTGAGGATGGAGGATTAACAGTGGGTTTGTGTATGACAAACTTCGTGCTCTTGGTAATTTTCTTATAGCTCAGTTTAGCAATCTGGAAAAGAGGGATTTTATCAATTTTTGCAAGGATTATTTTTTTTAAGGTATACAATAGGATACCTTTTCTTTGCAAAGATAATGACAGAGGTTCTGTTTGGTATTTCATTTTATTTTATTGAGGTATAGTTGATTTACAATATTATGTTAGTTTCAGGTGTATAGCCCAGCGATTCATTTATATATATATGTGTTTTTTTTCTTTTTCCGATTCTTTTCCCTTATAGGTTATTACAAAATGTTAAGTATAGCTTCCTGTGCTATAAGAAGGTCCTTGTTGGTTATCTATTTTATATATAGTAGTGTGTATCAGTTAATTCCAACCTCCTAATTTAGTTCTGCTTCTTTTAAATACTAAATTCATGTAAATCCAGTTCTTGGTAGAATTATTAGTGGTTATGCGCTTAAATTTTATATCCAATTGGTTCTTAAAATGAAATGACTGAGCCCAGAGGGTGGTAGGTGGGGTGTTAAGGGTAGGTTCCACCTGCCTGGTGAGCAGATGTGAAGGCCATCTGGCTTCCACATCCATCGTGATTGCCGGAAGGTGGATGGCTGATCTGAGAGGCTGGTGGTTTCCCCTTCCTGTCGGCGGCCCAGAGACTTGATAGGGCTCCCGTGGGATATGGGAGCTTTTGGTTTGATGTTCACCTCCTATTGTTGGCCTCTGGCCAGATTCTGAGTGGGACCCTGGGTCCTTGTGGCTTGAGAAATCATTACTTCTGGTCACCTGACCTCCACCTATTGAATAAAGGTAATGAGTCCCAGTAGGAGACAGAATTGTGAAGTCAGTATAATTTGTCTTCAAGGCCCTACTTCACCTTTCTTCACCTTCACTCCTTTCATGTTTCCCTCACTTCTTGGACCCCAAGTTGCTCGCTGTAATGGTGTTCTCTTTCCAACTCCTCCTCTTTAATTTTGTTCTCAGGAAAGATTTTTAAGCTTACACTAAAAATTTCAATATTAGTAAAGCTAAACGTATGACCCCTAAATGGGTGTTTATATTTAACAATAATTTCTTGAACCTCTAAATGGAGAACTTTAGGCAATAGCCAGGTAGTAGGGGAGGAGTATTTGGGGAGCTGGGGGGAGCTTTCACTACCCCTCTGCATGTGGCCCCTATTCATAAGGCGGCCTTGCATATATGTTGCTGATTTAGCTTATGATCTAAAGAATTTTCATGGTTTTGGTGAAAAATCTTTGACTCAATTAGATGATTGTCTCTGAAATTGTTCTCATTGTGTTAACACGGGTTGGGGGAAGGTGGGCTTGGGCACAGTTCTGAAAGATGAGAGGGCAGTACTGAGTTTTGTACTTGCCCTCTTTCTTGAGTGATCCCTGAGTGATAATATCCCATTGAGCTCTGATGTGAAGTCGCTCTGGCAGGAGAAATGAGGCACTGCACCTAGATTAATAATTGAATTAAATGACAATGCTTGCCGCTGCGAGTAACTGAAAACCGATTCACGTTGCTTACACAATAAGTGAATTATTCTCTCACGTTGCAAGATGCCTAAAAGTATAGCTACATGTTTGGCTGATTCAGCAGCTGCTCAGTTCAGCATGGACCTAGATTCCATCCATCCATAGGCAGGTTTCATCTTCAAGTTGGAGGCAACCAGAAGGCAGCTCACATCCATATGAGTTTCAGGTGTTCAAATAAAAATGACAATATCCAAAGGGAGAAGAGAGGTTGTGTCTTCCCTGTGTCCTTTTTTAAGATGGAAGAAACTTTTTTTAGATGCCTACCAGCTGATTTCTCTTCGAGCTCTATTGTCAAGGATGGGATCACATCATCATTTCTGAACCAATGGCTGGAAAGGGATTTACCTGATTGGCTTAGATTAGTCATGTGGGAATGGAGGAGCTATTGGAGCCTCAACCAGCATGACCATGTGTAATGACCATTAGTCAAATAGTCTGAGTTGGCAGACCTTTCCTTCACTAAAACGTGTGTTCATTTAGCTAATGGCTGTTTTTCTCACAAGGGTGGGCTAGCAAATGGAAAATATTTTAAAACATTTAAGCATGGAATATCTCTGCAATGCATGCAAAGGCTATCATGGAGGGGGTACTGCTGTGTCCCAACTCACGAATGAGGAAATGTAGAATTAACTATATTATCTGAGCTCTCTGCGTCAGGGTCAGATATCAGGGCTGGAGGTAACTAGCTGAGCCTGTAATCATGATCACGGTGCAAGACGAGAATGACTTTTTCTGTTCGAGGTCCACACAACCTCATCTCTGCAGGCAGAGAGCTGAACGCCGTTTTTCCAAAGAAGCTTTTTTTCCAGTTGCATATGGCTATTCAAACACTGATAAGGTCAGAGTGTGCCTGTTTGCGGCTTGAACTGCCGGCCTCAGCCCTGCGGGGCTCTGACCTGTCTGTGGACTGTCTTGGGGCAAATGGCCTTAGGCTTTGGCTGGGAGATTGGTAGGACTGAGGGCCTAGGGCTGCAGAGTGTCTGAATTGCTTGTCAGCGATTTTATGAATGAGGGCGTAGTGTTTACATTCCCTACCTCAGTAGAGTCAAGCCTGAAATGAAATGGTGAGAGTCACCATTGGTGTCAACCTTGAGTCTATTCCCCCTTCTCCCTGCTCACCACATGTTCTCCGGCTCTTCCAAGTGACCTCATTTTCTCCCTGAATGGAATTGTCTAGGTTACCCACAAGGCACATAGGAGGTGATGGCCCCTTTTATCTATGGAGAATCTGAGACCTCGAGCAAAAAAGAGACCTCAGCTGGAACACAAGCTTCTTGAAGGTGGGGGACATGACTGTCTTTTCTACACTCCCAAGCACAGGATGCTCAGAGATATGTAATACTTGCTTGATGCACAATTATGTAGAGTAAGGCAATCTTGGAGAATGAATAAGCTCAGTGGTCTTGGTCTCTTTTGTTGCTTGTAAATGCTTGTAAATGCCTCTGCAAGTCTGAAAATTTAATATGAAAGTGACTTGGGTAGTTTGATGTCAATAACTTTTCTTGTTTAGTTTTGAGACCCACATGGGAGGGAGGATGATTCTATCATAGTCCCAGTTTCCGCTAGAGTAGAGTTGAAGGCAGCGTTGTGGAAAGGGTGTGCCTTCGAGCCAGGCAGATTTGGAATCCAGGGCCACTGGTTCTCTGGTGACCTTGGGCAAGTAACCTCTCCTCTTTGGGTCTCAGTTTCTTCACATGTCACTGCCTAGCCCATAGTGTACACACTTTTTCACCCTCTCCCCTAAGTCAAATGTCTTCTTTCTGGGGAAGAGGTATCCCCACCTCAGGAGTCTGATATCATTCAGGAAGCACAAGGGACCTGTAATTATTCTCTCTCGGGCATCTTCATTTCCTCTCCTCTGCAGCTTTTGCCTTGTGCTGTAAACACAGGTCTGTGCCTTGAACACATGTTTGCCAGATGCTGTTGCCCCTCCTTGCTCCGCTTGTTTTTTCTCTCTTGTTTACTGCCAGGTTTTCTCAGACAAGTAGTCAATAGCTACGGCCTCCGTTTCCTCAGTTTTTTTTTTTTTTTTTTTTTTTTTTTGCGGTACACGGGCCTCTCACTGTTGTGGCCTCTCCTGTTGCAGAGCACAGGCTCCGGACACGCAGGCTCAGCGGCCATGGCTCACGGGCCTAGCCGCTCCGTGGCATGTGGGATCCTCCCGGACTGGGGCACGAACCCGTGTCCCCTGCATCGGCAGGCGGACTCTCAACCACTGCGCCACCAGGGAAGCCCCCATTTCCTCAGTTTTTACTTCTGCCTCCTGTATGTTCTGGTTCCTACTGCTGCCTGAAGATTCTCCAGCTTCTCTCTAACTGCCCCATCCACTAGTCTTCTCTCCATCCTTAGCTTGCAAGGCTTCACGGGAACATTTGGCAATACTGACCGACCACACGTTCATCTCGTTACTCGCTCTTGCTTTGGCTCCCATGTTACCCTGGGAGGCTTAGATTTTCCTCCTTTACTGGCTGCATTACCACCTGTTAAACGTGAGCGTTTGGTACGTGGTCTTGTGTTCTCCCTGTACACTCTCCTGGGCTCCTCCATCAACTTCAATACAGCTGGTTCTCAGATCTTTACATCTGTTAGTTGTCTGTGGATGGAAGCTGGGAGATCTTTGGAATATGACCCAAGATCTTCTGGGCCCTCATGAGCTGTAGAGTGGCTCTGGCTGGGTAACCTTTGAATCTTCCTGATGCATTACTTTGAGAAGAGCTGAGAACACTTTGATCCCCCTTATCACCGCACCCCTGTTATCTCAGGGGATGTTTTGTGACTCAGCTCTCCTGCAGTGTAAACCCAAGAGAGGCTCATGAGTCATTGCTGGGACACAGCTGTTTCTTGAGTCAGTGTCACTCGTCAGATGCAGGCTGTGTTTTGACTGGGTTCATACTTATTCTTCAGTTTGGGAAGCACTTTTTTGGTGCTCTGCGGTGGTGTATCTAATTTTTTTCTAGGACTGAGTGGAAGGTCAGTGCAAAAGTCAGATATAAGTTCTTACATCTTGTACCATTGATCTTTCTGGTGTGTATAGCTGCTGTTGAGCTCAGTTACAGTTGCCTGATGTTGAATTGCCTGCCCTTGAATTGCTCTATTCTGGTATAATTTATTTATCTAAACTTTATTGACATTACTGAAGAGCTTTTAAAGAATTGAGACGGGTGACGCTGAGCCACTCAAAGTTGTATGCCTGCTTCTTGTTAGAAGTATCTTGGAAGAGAGTTTTTCTTTGGCAAAACTCATTGTAGTACAAGTTACTTCACAGCCTCCGTCTCAGTTTATCCTGCTGTAAAATGCTGCATTTGTATTATGGTCCCAGAGGTTCCTTTTAACTCCAAAGTTCTGTGCTGAGTATCATGCTGTCACCCTTGAAAGTCTCTGATCTTTAAAAAATGGGGGATTTAAAACAAGAACCACAAAGGTCAGTTGATTACCTCTTTCCTTTGGGCACTCAGTTGGTGGGTATAGTTTTGCATTTTGTAGCCTCTGTTTTCTGACTTAAAAACCTTGCTTCAGTAAAACCCAGACAAAATAAAGAATGGAAAAACAGAGAGACACAGAGGTAGGAGACATTTTTTTTTAACACCACACACACACACACACACACACACACACACACACACACACACACACACACACACACACACCCCTCTTCAGACTTCTTGGCAAATTAGAGGAGTCTGGGGAAAAAAAAATCTACAAACAGTTTTCAGTTGTCTGAGTGGAAAATCTTGTTTTTTTTTAACATTTCATATCTTGGAAATGTCTGAATAGTTTTTGTTTAAAGGGAAATTCCTTTTGGCTGAGAAAGCCTGCAGGATTCAAACTGATAGGGTGATTTTTTTAGGAAACTTGGAGGAAACAAGGATTTGTGATGAAAATGCTTTCTCACTAGCCAATTGTGTCAAACAGACATTTAAATACAAGGTTACCAGTCATAGCATTTGAAAGATTCGGCCATTAACTCCTTCCTTCCCCTTGCTTCCCGTCTGTACATCCTGGGGAAATATCTCTCATCACTGGTCCTTCCTCCAATTTGAGGAACTTAATGAACTGCTTTTCTAAACCTGTGCATGTTCTAGGCAGGAGGATATACATTCTTGACCTTGTGGTTCTCCCAGCAGAGTGGGAAGGGAGATATGTAAAGAAGTCATTAAATCACAAGTTATTAAATATCTGGTGTACGTTTTGCTTTAAAGCTGCGTTCAAAGTATTTCTGGCACACAGAGGGTGGAACGAGATCTGAAGGAGATGAAGAGTTGGAGAGCCTCTCACTGAAGAGGTGATATTTGCATTGGGTCCTGAAGTATAAATAGGAGTTCTCCAGGCCGTGGGAACAGCAGATACAGAGTAGGAATGTATAACATGTCATAGTTGATTCTGGGAATCCCAAGTGGTTTTATGTAGTTACGAGTAGGATGCTCTGTGGGGAGTCTTGGGAGATATGATAAGATCATACAAGGTTTGCATGCTTTGTTAACCATTTGGATATTCTTTTGTGGGCAGTAGTGTGGGAAGCTTTTAAGACTTTTAATGAAAAAGAGACAGGGAGAGAAGTGTGTTTTGGAAAGGAAACCCTAGTGTTTATGAAGTGTGGATTGGAGGGGAGAATTAATGGTAGCAAGATGATCTGCTGGCTGACTATTTCGTCCATGAAGTAGAACAAGGCACCGTGAGGGCCTTGAACCTGACAGGGAGCAGAACATGAATACAAGAAGGGGTTAGGGGCTGGACGTGAAGACTTGGTGGCAGTGGGGCGTGCGAGGGGTATGGGACGCGTCATGGTTTCTGATGCGGCACACTGAGCTGACGGTGCTGCCCTTCGTGCAGGAAGATGAGTTTGCTGGGGAAATAATGAGCTCAGTTTGGGACATGGTGATTCTGATGTGTTCATGGCGCATTCAGGAGAGGTACCTGAAAGGCATTTGGAAACATGGGTCTGGAGTTCTGGAGAAAGGTCTGGAGATGTAGATTTGGGTGTTATGAATCTCATGGGGGAGAAATGAAGCCAATAGTCCTAATAAGATAGTCCAGCGAGGTCCGGGGGAGAGTGAGGAGTGTGAGAGCAAAGCTGAGAATGAAGCCCTGGGGACACTTGAGGCGTTAGCAGGGGAAGAGAAATCTGCAGATGGAACTCAGAAGGAATCAGCAGAGAAAGTGGAGAAAATCCAGGAAAATCCAGGATCCTGGGGAGGGTTGCTATGGAGTGGTCAAGATAAAGAAGGGCTGAGTATGCTCTTCAGCTGCCTGCCAAGCACTGTGTGGTGTTAGCTCAGGGTGGGACCGTGTCCTGGAGCCGCAGAGGTCCCCCCAAGGGTCTGGACCTGTGGGCATGCTCTCTGGCTTTGTGCCCAGGGAGTGCAGGCCTTGTTTCCAGGCAAGAACAGAAACTGCAGAAGGGCAGGTGCTGGGAGTAAATATGCATGGTAGATAATATGTACAATAGTGCCTCTTTCTTTCCTTTTGTTTTTGTAAAATCAGTCCTCAAAATTGGCCTTGGAGACTGTCCCCATGCCTGTGCAGAATTATGAAGGTCCTTTCTTCATTCTTCTCTCCACGCTGAATCCACCTATTCCTGATGTCCTTCTCGTGAGCGAGGAGTAGTTTGTGCCTGGGTCCCTTTGTGCATGTGTCATTTAGGAGTCTCAGGCTTTGGGGCATGCAAAAGGAGGGTCTCTGGATTCATTAAATCTGTATAAGACACTTGGGATTTAGCAAATGCCTAGAAGTCTTGAGGCCTTTTCCTTTCTATATTTCTGCTGACTTCCCACTGAGAAAGTATCAAGTGGACCCAGTGGTTGCCAAAGATAAGTTTGATCACGGAGACATCAACGGTATTCACATGTTAGGAAAATAGAAAAAAAAAATTGACCCCATTTTTAATGACATAATAATAGGGGCAGGTGAGGACAAATGGTTTTGTAATAAGAATATGAGCCCGAGGGCTTTCCAGTGGAAGGAGCACTAAAGTAAATGATGCCTCTTCAAAGAAAATGTGCAGCTCCAAGCAGTGCCTGGGTTTCAGGACCTAGAGAGGGGATTCTGGAGGGCACCCTCCAGTCCTCCCTGTGCCCCCTGAATTATGGGGCTCGATTCTACCTTTGCTCTCTGTTTCCCTGTATCCAGGATGTTGCTTTCATGGCCCTCAACCTTCCCGGGGAGATGAGGAACAAGAATGGGAGGAGAACTCTGACCCCAGGACTGAAGTTGGGCCCAGGAAACAAGGGGGTGGAGAATAAGGAGAACTCTGCCTTCCGACTGACTGCACAGGGAGAAGCGGGCAGCCCTTCTCAGCCCAGAGCAGAACAGACTCCTGTGAGGTGACACCGAGTTGAGAATTCACCCAGCACAGTTCAGCTACAGTATGGGTTAAGTTGGTCTCTTGGCTGACTGGGAACCGATTACTTTTTTTTAATATATATATTCTTTTCCTTTATGGTTTATCATAGGATATTGAATATAGTTCCCTGTGCTATAAAGGTAGGACCTTGTTGTTTACCCATCCTATATAAAATAGTCTACATCTGCTAATCCCAAACTCCCAGGCCTTCCCTCCTCCACCCACTCCCCCTTGGCAACCGCAAGTCTATCTTCTACCTCTGTGAGTCTGTTTCTGTCTCATAGATAGGTTCATTTGTGTCGTATTTTAGATTCCACATGTAAGTGATATCATATTTGGTATTTGTCTTTCTCTTTCTGACTTACTTCACGTAGTATGATAATCTCTAGTTGCATCCATGTTGCTGCAAATGGTATTATCCTGTTCTTTTTTATGACAGAGTAGTATTCCATTGTATATGTACTACATCTTCTTTATCCATTCATCTATTGATGGACATTTAGGTTGTTTCCTAAATGTGAATAGTGAATAGTGCTGCTATGAATATAGGGATGCATGTATCTTTTTGAATTATAGTTTTGTCTGAGTATATGCCCAGGAGTAGGATTGCTGGATCATATGGTAATTCTATGTTTAGTTTTCTGAGGATTCTCCACACTGTTTTCCATAGTGGCTGCAGCAACTTACATTCCCACCAACAGTGTAGGAGGGGGAACCGATTACTTTCAATCATGTTATTTCAATAACTATATGTCTTGTGAGTTTGAAGCACTTGTGTTACAAATTTTTAAAAAATAGCCTTAATTTTTTAATTTATTTTATTTTTATCTTTTAGCCTTAATTTTTTAGAACAGCTTTAGGTTCCCGGCAAAACTGAGCAGAATATACAGTCTCCGTACATTCCCTGCCGTCTGCCCACCACGCACAACCTACCCCACCATCAACATCCTGCTGTTGCAAACTTTGGAACGTGGATTCATAAGCTGGGGTTACCTGTGGCAGCTTTTGACTTTAACTTTGTGTTTTGAAATTAGTCACAGCCAAGCTCCCTTTTCAACAAGAAGCCAGGTTGGTCCACAAGAGCCTCAAAGATATGTGTGTGTGTATAGGCTGTCCCTCCATGCGCCCCCCGCCCCAACCTCTGCCCACTTCCATTTACAAATGGCTTAGGAACTGGACATTGTCCTTTGGAAAGGAGGGTGGGATTGAGTGGGGGACATACTGTATTGTTTTGTAATCACAGGACCTGAAGCCGATCTTTGTAGCTATGACTTTGAACTTCCTACCCTGAGATAGTATTCATTTCTGAGGCACTGCCAGGAGTTGTTTTTCTGGTTCTGCTCTGGATTTGCAAGTTTTCTTTCCAGGACTCTCCTGCAGCCCATGACCTACATTTGGGAGCAGCTGGAAGGCCTGGGGCTGTGGGTTGGGGAGGCCGAGGAGGTCAAGACCAAACCTAGATGGAGACTAACCTGACCCCCTTGTGTTCCAGGGCATCGTGCTCTAACTGAAGGTGCCCAGTGACCCTGGCAATCTTAACATACACATACATTTTTGTGTTTGATGAGAAAGGGAGGCAGAGAAGTAGCAGCCAAAAAACCATTTGGTGTTTCAGCTGTGTTTACATATTAGGAACATGAGGTGGTTTTATTTTATTTTATTTTGTTTTTTTTTAACAACTTAATTGGTGTATAGTTGCTTTACAATGGTGTATTAGTTTCTGCTTTATAACAAAGTGAATCAGCTATACATATACATATATCCCCATATCTCCTCCCTCTTGCGTCTCCCTCCCACCCTCCCTTCCTCACCCCTCTAGGTGGTCACAAAGCACCGAGCTGCTCTCCCTGTACTATGCGGCTGCTTCCCACTAGCTATCTACCTTACGTTTGGTAGTGTATATATGTCCATGCCACTCTCTCACTTTGTCACAGCTTACCCTTCCCCCTCCCTGTGTCCTCAAGTCCATTCTCTACGTCTGCATCTTTATTCCTGTCCTGCCCCTAGGTTCTTCAGAACCATGTTTTTTTAGATTCCATATATATGTGTTAGCATGTGGTATTTGTTTTTCTCTTTCTGACTTACTTCACTCAGTATGACAGACTCTAAGTCCATCCACCTCACTACAAATAACTCAATTTCGTTTCTTTTTATGGCTGAGTAATATTCCATTGTATATATGTGCCACATCTTCTTTATCCATTCATCCGATGATAGACACTTAGGTTGTTTCCATCTCCGGGCTATTGTAAATAGAGCTGCAATGAACATTTTGGTACATGACTCTTTTTGAATTATGGTTTTCTCAGGGTATATGCCCAGTAGTGGGATTGCTGGGTCATATGGTAGTCCTATTTTTAGTTTTTTAAGGAACCTCCATACTGTTCTCCATAGTGGCTGTATCAATTTACATTCCCACCAAGAGTGCAAGAGGGTTCCCTTTTCTCCACACCCTCTCCAGCATTTATTGTTTGTAGATTTTTTGATGATGGCCATTCTGACTGGTGTGAGGTGATACCTTGTTGTAGTTTTGATTTGCATTTCTCTAATGATTAGTGGTGTTGAGCATTCTTTCATGTGTTTGTTGGCAATCTGTATATCTTTGGAGAAATGTCTATTTAGGTCTTCTGCCCATTTTTGGATTGGGTTGTTTGTTTTTTTGTTATTGAGCTGCATGAGCTGCTTATAAATTTTGGAGATTAATCCTTTGTCAGTTGCTTCATTTGCAAATATTTTCTCCCATTCTGAGGGTTGTCTTTTCGTCTTGTTTATGTTTTCCTTTGCTGTGCAAAAGCTTTTAGGTTTCCTTAGGTCCCATTTGTTTATTTTTGTTTTTATTTCCATTTCTCTAGGAGGTGGGTCAGAAAGGATCTTGCTGTGATTTATGCCGTAGAGTGTTCTGCCTATGTTTTCCTCTAAGAGTTTTATAGTGTCTGGCCTTACATTTAGGTCTTTAATCCATTTTGAGTTTATTTATGTGTATGGTGTTAGGGAGTGTTCTTATTTCATTCTTTTACATGTGGCTGTCCAGTTTTCCCAGCACCACTTGTTGAAGAGGCTGTCTTTTCTCCATTGTATACATGAGGTGGTTTTAAATCAAAGGAACCCAGTGTTTCCTTTTGACTTAAATACAGACTTATAGGAGGAAACTGCAATTAAACTTGGCCCAGCTGAGAGGTGGATGGTTCGGTGGATTGAACACGATGAGTTTTCAGCTTTCTGATTCCTGCTCTTCCTGTTTCTGCTGTGGATCCTGAATGTCCTGTTGTCTGCTGATCACTCAACCGCTGGGGCAGAGGGTTGGTAGAAAAAACCAGGATTTTGGAGTCAGCACTGACTTCATAGCCCTTATCACCACCAACAAGTTATTTATTCAGTGCTTCCCAGCTCTGTCAACATGGCACTAAGAGCAAATGATGATATCTGCCCGGGGCATTGAAATAATGAACGAGGCTGATCACAGCCCAAGTGCTCTAGCCTCCACTCAGGGCATTCCATAGGCATACTTGTTGGGAAGCTACTAGAACAGTGGTGAGCACATCATAGGGAGCCAATGAAATATTTGCCAAGTGAATGGATGAGTGAATGATTCTGGGCTTATGACCTGGTTCTGGCACTCCCTACTCTGGGTACCTTTCTGAGGTTGTTTCACAAGGCTGTGATAGAGGATGAGTGACATGATGTAAGTGAAGTGTCTGTCTCTATGTCGGGTACATGGCCTCTGCTTAGGAGATAGTAGGTTCCTGCCCTCCAGTTTTCTATTCCAGTAATTTCAAGGAGGCATAGGAAAAATGCTTGATGAATTCTAAACTGAAGGAAAAAAATTAGTAAATAGAATAAATCTTCTGTAATATGACCTATTTTGCTTGTTTATTTCTCTAGTTTTACTGAGATATAATTGACATATAACATGTGAGTTTCAGATATACAACATGACTTTATATATGTATATATTGCAAAATGATCACCACAGTGAATTTAGTTAACATTCATCATCGCACAGAGTTACAATTTTTTTTCCTTGTGATGAGAACTTTTAAGATCTACTGTCTTAGAGACTTTCCAATACACAATACAGTATTGTTAACTATAGTCACTATGTTGTACATTACATCCCCAGGACTTACTTATCTTATAGCTGGAAGTTGGTACCTTTTGGCCACCTTCACCCTAATGTGGCCTAATTGTGATGACATTTAGTGGGGGAAAAAACCCAAAAAGTTTTTTCAGTTCCTACCTGAACCTTTTTAGGCTCAAGGCCTGGTATTGATTTGCATGACTGAGTTCACACTTCGATTTTTCAAGCACCTGCTTCTGCAGAACTGAAATTCTTTGTAGGTTTTGAGGGGGGTGGGGATCGGTGGCAGGTGTTAACATTCTTCAAGTCACAAGAGGCAAGGCATGTAGGGGCCGGCCCATTCCCTATTCCTGCCATCACCTGAAACAGCCATCTGTGACTGAGATGATTTACATTGCTTTTTTAATATAAATAGCGTTTCTGGGTCTGACTGTGATAAGCTTAAGAATTCATTAATAGGAAGAGAGTGGGAAGGAATGGTAAGCGTGATGTGGAACAGCCCCTGGGGGCCCTGCCCACAGCATCAGGGGGTAGTGCTAAAGGGCTCTCCATCTGCTGCGGCACCGCCTGGCCCCTGGACCTCCCCAGCGGTGCAACTTTGAGCGCTGTTGGTAAGCTGCAGCAAACGCGTTAAAGCCACAGGCTCTCCTTCTGACCCAGGGCCTGAACTGACCTTCCATAGTAGTCGATGTAAGTAGAGTTCAGCAAGGCAACCTCCCCTCAGTCTGCTTGCTTGGGAAGCAGAATTCTAAGTTGGTTTTCTCTGGCTGCCTTTTGTGGGGGCCAGCTAGCATTCTAACAGAAGGTCCATAGAGGTTCTGGCATGTGAATGGACCCACATCCATAACGCCTTGTTATTATTTTGGCAGTTTCAGTAGGACTTTGAGAGGGAGATGTTAGAAACCTGTGTCCAAATCTTCATCCCCTCTGGAAGTTATAATTTTTATTTTAAACAAACACACCAAAAAACCCATTGCTGATAATGGGGTGAATGCCAAAGAGAGAAAAATCCTTAGCTGTAGAGGCTAACAAGTTTGAATGAGTGACCTGACGGTGCTTCTCTGTGGAGCTGCATATTTGCAAAACAGCAGGCAATTTGGGACACTGGTTAGCCCTTCATTGGTTTTTCATGAAATACAGATGATTTTCATGGAGAAGTTTGTTCTTTGGTATTTTCCAACCAGAAGAAAAATATCCTGGTTGGTAGATTTTTTTTTTTTTTCTTATTGCCCTTTTGAGAAACCACTGCCTGTGCCCAATTTAGAAAACAAAACAAAACAAAAGCAAACCAGAAACAAAAGTTTCAAGATTGCAAGTGTATATGTCACTTGGCTTTAAAATACAGCAATTGAAACATGTAAGGGGGCCTACTTATGAACCAAGAAGTCTAGATCGAGGCCATCTAGGACTGGCATAGTGGTTGAACAGTGCCAGTGGGACCCAGGATCGTCCCATCTTCTCATTCTGCCATCTTTAGCAGGTAGACCTTTATCTTCTTGGGCATTACCGCACGACTGCAAGATGACTGCTTTACCTCAGGTATAACATCGGCCTCCCCGGTAGGGAGAAAGTGGGAGGGCAAAGCAGAAGAGGGTGATACCTGTACTTGAAAAGCCAAGGCTTTGCTCTGAGGTCCCCAGCAGAATTCCTCTTAGGTTTCGCTGGCCACCCCTCACTGAGGAGAAGCCAGGAAGGTGTTTTAGCTGGATACCTTGTTACCTTGAACAAGATTGGCATGTCTGATTGTGAGGAGGGAGGGCAAGATGGACATTGAATGGTCAAGCAGCAGTGTGTGCTGCACCACAAAAGAACATTTTCCCAAACTTATAGGATCCTAGGTCTGGTAGGGACCTTCGAGGTGGCCAAGCACAGCCCCTTCCTGCCACAATAAGGGAATTGCTTTATTTCCTTCTACTTTGGCTCCATGTGCCCAAAACCCCAATTGCACTTTGGGGCACTCCTGGGCTGGGCTGCTCATCCCTGGATGTGTAAACTGCCCAGAATGTGAGTGGGCTATGAAGAAGTCCCTTTTACAGGAGAGGAGAGTGGCAGGGATGCGGACAGTGTGTGTATGGGTATCCAAAGTTCTGATTATGCTTTCTCAGGAAAAGCAGCCAGCCAACAATAATTACTGGGCCACCTCTGAGTGCAGAACCTGGAATCCAGTCTCCTGGAATGATCACAAAAGCCAAGGAAGACTCAGCCCTGCCCTTGAGAAGCAAAGCCTAGCAGGGCCCCCAGAGCAACGGCACATGTGTGATGCGTGCTGACTGTGAGGAATGGCAATGGTAGACCAAGTAGCCAGGCCAGGAAGGCAACCTGGAGGCATTGGCTTTGAGCAGGAATTTGTAAAGACCTGTTATTTGGTGGAGAGTGATGGTGTGTAAAAACACTGATTTGAGGGTAAGCAGCGTTGCCTGGTTGGAGCCATTTAATAACACGGGCCTGTAGCCTGGTGTATTTTCCTTAGAAGAGCAGCCTTGAGTTGACAGTGTTTATGGATTCCTCCATAAACAGAGGGGGTGTTACGATGGGCAGATTTATTGGAACATGTCAGAAAGACCACTATCTCTGTACCAGCTTTCCCTGTGAATTTTCAATTTTAATCCTCTCCTTTTCCTAGGACTGACTGGTAGCCCCGACATTTCATTTCTCCTTTGCTTCTCCTGTTTGAGATTCCTTCTTTGGGGGTGCAGCCAGTATCCTCAGTGCTGGATCTGTGTGCCTGATAGTGCTCTGGAGGGCATCCTCCAACCTTGCCTCTGAGCCATGTGGTAGAGGAGGCAAAAATGAGGGGATCAGTGTCTCAGCAGCTGTTATGCTCTACAGTGGACCAGGTGGATGGTGTTTGGCATTGAAAGTCTGCTTGGGCTGCCTTCATAAAATATCATAGACTGGTTGGCTTGAACAACAGACATTTATTTCTCAGAGTCTGGAGGCTGGGAAGTCCAAGATCAGGGTGCCAGCAAATTCTGATGTTGGTGAGGGCTCTCTTCCTGGCTTTCTTCTCACTGTGTCTTCACAAGGTGGAGAGAGGGAGCAGTCTCTGGTCTCTTGTGCTCTTCTTCTAAGGGCACTAATCCCATTATTGGAGTCCCACCTTCATCACCTCATCTAACCCTAATTACCTCTCAAAGGCTCCATTTCCAAATACCATCACATTGGGGGTTAGGGCATCACTATGTGAGTTTTGGGATGACACAATTCAGTCCGTAGCACTGGGGATTCACTGGAGTTTCATGAGGCTCCTAATTAACAAGTAGGGGTGACCAGACAGTGTGCTTTCTACTGGACGAAACCTGTAACAGTTGAAAACCTGTAGAGTGGCGGTTCTTTAAAGCTGAGATCATGAAGTCAAGTGGGTCTGGGAACCTCCTGGAACCTCCTGCTCTCCGGGATTTGTAGGTATACTGCACATGTGCATTTTTCATCACACTTTCAAAAGGTATTCATGACCCCAAAATGTTAAGAGTTTCTGTCCTGGAGATTGTACTTCTAAAGTGGAGGCTGAAAGGGGTCAGGTCTGTGCACAGCCAGTGTCCACTGCCAGCATCCTGTGTACATGGATGAGACCACCCTGCCCCCGTGATACCCCCTCCTCCCCCCAGCATTCCAGAGAAGCCCTGCCCCCTCTTGCTGCTGTGCACTAATTAGACTCTGACTGCTGACAGGTGAGCTTACCACCCAGGAACTAAAGGAGCTCTTTCCCCAGAAACTGCATTGTTTGTACCTTAAACCCTTTGTCTTTGTTTTTTGGGAAAAACACATTTTATTTTATTTTTTTGAAGAATGCATAAAAAAATGAGTGGCTTACATCATAAGCCAAAAAGAAATTCTTGCATATTAAAGACATTTCATAGTATTCTCAAGATACTGACTCAAAGTAGGCAAAAGTTGAAGCTGCCTTTTCTGACTGTAAGTGGAGGGGTCTGGCCCATATATTCACTCATCACAGCCAGGGCTAAACCCTAGTTCGCCCTTATTTTTTCTCCTCTACTTCCTGGTCCTCCCACATCACGAATTCTTCTCTACATCCATTTTGAATTTTATTTGACTTCATATTATGTATTTCCTTTAAGCCATTTAAATCATTTTTGAAACATGGTAAACGTAAATACATTTTAAAAGCACAGACCTTCCTAGAATCTGGGCTTAGCCTAAGGCTGGCTCACTCCTGACCCAGGCACAGTCCCTAAAGGACGCCGGAGGCATTGGCCTGGGTTCCATCTCCCCATTCCCCACCCCGGCTTCCTTCTTCTCATCTCCTTCCTATCCTTTTTCTCTTTTTGTGTCTTTTGCTCTCCTGGGCCTTTCCCTTCTTCTATGACTGTGCCCTAACTCTGCCACTGTTTCTAGAGCTTTGCTCAGCCCTGATGGTATGAGGACCCCAACTCAGGGTTTGGAATCTGTTCTTAGATTCTCCTGCCTCATTGCCAGAACTTGTGGTCTGCAGCTGATGATGGCATTCTGGAGGTTGTCACATTAACGGTGTGCATTGTTAAGGGGGGACTGGAAATTGCAGTAATGACTTTCCAAATCTATGCAGTAGCTAGAGACCCAGAAGGGGTCACATTGTGGAGTAACTGGGCCAACGTATAAATAAGAAGCAGTAGTAGCCAAGGGATGAGCTAGTCACTCTTAGAGGTCACTGAGGAATTTCACTGGTTAACAGTGGAAAACTTCTTTCCTATTTTGCCTTTCTTGTCTATTTTCCCCCTTCAGTTGAAATACTGGGGACCTCCAGGTCTAATGGTTCCGTCACCTACACTGAGCAAGGCTGGGCCACTGGTTGGGGAAATCTGGGTCTAGTTTTGCTAGTTACTGGTGTCTGTAACGCTTGACTCTGGGCACCAGCAATCCTTCACACCCCTTTCTCCAGTTGTGTTCGTCCAGCCCTAGGGGTGTGGCCCACGAGTCTAGGTTCTTCTGACTGGGCCTCTGGTCACCTCCTTGGCTGACCTCATGCACAAGTTGCTTTAGGCCCAGTGAACCCCCTGGAACAGGAAGGCTCCTGCTGTGACCACATCCATTGCCTATAGCAATGGTTCTTTGTCTTCGCCACACGTTGTGATTACCTGGGACCTAGTGCCTGGGTCCCAGCCCCCGCGATTCTGACCTAATTGGTTCTGGGATGAGGCCTGGGCGGCAAGATTTTTTTTAACAGCTTCCCTGGTGATTCCAAAATGAAACCAAGGTTGAGAGCTGCTGGCTGGGGGCTTTGCTACTCGAAGTATGGTCTGTGGACTGGCATTATCAACATCATCTGGGAGTTCGTCACTGATGCAGAATCTACTCCAGAGTTTCCAAATGATAATCTGAAGATCCACAGCTCCCAGCTGA
Organism: Phocoena sinus; assembly: GCF_008692025.1. Lineage (NCBI taxonomy): Eukaryota > Metazoa > Chordata > Mammalia > Artiodactyla > Phocoenidae > Phocoena > Phocoena sinus. Next base: position 15,550,236 of record NC_045771.1, read on the forward strand.
TTCCTGTGCACGTTCAAGTGTGAGAACCAGTGGTTAGGATGTCCTGCTGCCCCTCCTGTGAGGGATAGAACCCCCAACCTGGAACACCGCATCAAGTACTGATGCCAGGTCAGGCTAGATGGACCCCAAGAAACTGACTTGCCCCCTATGAGCCCTTCCTGGGGGTCAGTTCTACACCTGGATTAGGCTCCCTCCCTTTCCTGACTAATCCCTTCTCTACCTGTCTCCTCAGAAGTCCCAACATGTTTCAGTGACAGGGATACAAGGATCTAGGCAGCAATCCTCTTCTGAAATTGGAGGCCAGTGGAACTGGTTGCAGTGTGTGCTTTGGGATGTCTCGGCCTGATGGCCTGACCTCGTGGTGCTTTGCCTGGTCAACCTGGCAGAGTTTGCCCTGTCCTGACCCTAGGGGGTGGAAGTAGAGAAATCAGACTAAAACAGAAGTTTCATGAAAGACAATGGAAAAAAAAAAAAACCATGGTAGAGGTGGGATGATTAGAACAGAGGTGACAGGTGTGAAGCACAGGTGTGGCTCTCCCCTCTGCTTGCCTGCAGCAGGTGCCTCCTTTTGGATCCAGCTCTTTTACCTTCTGAGCTCACTCAAGACCCTAGTCCTAGTTCCCTAGTTCCCACCCTGCAATAGGGCACTCCAGGTAGATACTGCCAATTCCTCATGTTTTGCACTTAAGATACAACTACTTTGAATTTTCTTTTTCCCAGAATAGCAAGCAGCATTTACTACTCATATGGTGATTCTCGGGTTTCTTAGCACAACTTCTGAGTTCGAGTTCTCAAATACCCTCTGAGATGCCCTCAGCGCCCTTTGCCTCAATTTGCCGCTCTTGTACCTCTCGGCCCTCACAGGCAATTGGTAAAACGAATGCACGCGTCTCGGAGATTGTCATTCTTGTCTCCATCCCACAGATCTTTCTGGGGCAGCGCTCTGCCCAGCGCTGCAGGGGGCTGGGACTTAAGGAAGCACGAACTTAACAGGGACCCAGCCCCCTTCCTCATTGCCTCACCCCTGCTCAGTTCCTTTCCTTCCTCATCACTTGGTGGGAATAACAGTGGATTTGGGTCATTTAGCTTCCTGATCCCCAGAATCAATGCCTGACCAGGGTCCCCATTATTTGAACACAGTGTGACCTGACTTACTAACCTTCATATACCGTCAGGGCTGTCCATTACTACCTTCCTGGACCATTGCTTTTATGTTGATTTGAGCTCAGGAGTCAGGCAGGTAAATGAGGGAAGCTGATCTGGGAGATCCTAGGGGTCAGCAGGGACTGGAGAGACTGGGAGAGCTTGGGACCTGTTCAGCAGAATCTGCAGCCCCTCAGCTCCAACAGACGGTGCCAGACAGGAATTTGGACCCACTATTGGCAGATGATCTAGCTTTCAAAGAAGCCAGAAACACAGATTTTTGTGTAAATCTCTTGCTTTTTAAAAGTTGCCCCCCTACGCCCCGCCACCATATTAAAGAAATGAACACAAAGTAGAGATAAATCTTTACAGGGCATTCAGAGATAAATCTTGGACTCTCAAAATTGACAGAAATTTAGCAAATGCTCTAACCTGTGTAAACTGAGCTGCCATCATCCCGACTCAGGCATGGCTCTCCCAGGTTGTAATTTATCTGTGTTTTACACAAAAAGTGTGCTGTTTCTGTACCCATAGGAGATGCTTCTGAAATTAGAACCAGAAATGGCATCAGGACATTTTATTTGCTTTGTCCTGCCTGCCTTTCAAGCTCATCTTTTCCATTGTTAAAAGTCTGTTTTAAGAGAGATTGTTCTATCTGACCTTGATTTCAGTTCTTCTGTAAAATGCTTTCAAGATTACAAAAATGTGGCCAGAAATCAGGTCATTTATATTATATTTTGGATTCATTAAGCTCAATAGTCTCTGATTTAATTTTATTTATCTTGGCCTCATTTGCTTCATTTATAAAGTGGAATGATAAATACCCACTGATTTCACAGAGTTGGCTTGAGGATTAAATGAGATTGTTTATGTGGAATCATTTTAGAAAAGGTTGAGTCCTCCCTAATTGTGAAGTATCAAGTTCAAATTAAAAGGCACCGCTGGACACTGCTTCTACATTTCTTAAGCAAAATAAAACAAAGTTTATTGGTGTTGTTACATATGATTGGTCACCTATCTATCTATCTACTGTCTTCAACATGAAAGTAATATCAAGGTATTTCTGATACTACTACTGATTATTTGGTTAGATGCCCAGTGGGTTATACCAAGATTCTTCCCATAGTCACTACCTGTCATTCCCTTTTCTGAACTCCTATAGGCATGATCTGTCCCCACAGTTTTATTTTGAAACTGTCGTGTTGTTGCATAACCATTTCATATGTGTGCTCTGGGTCTCTGTGAGAACAAAAATGGAGATGCTGCTGCTTCAACGGTTGCTGCCACTGAAGCATTCTGCTCCTGGATCCTGTGGACTGAAAAACCTAGGCAGGGTTTATTGCTGACCCTCCATTCTCCCTGTTGGTAGATTTTGAGAATACCTGCAACCCCATCTCCATGCAGCCTTCAGTGTACATTGAGGGCAGAGCGAGGGGGAGAGGGAAGCTGTCAAGGATGGAGAGAGGCAGCTGGGCAGGGGCCATGGACCAGTGCATAGGCCCAGGGAGTGTCTTTAGACCTGAATTTTCCCTACAGCAGCCTCAGTTCTAGAGGAATAAAGGCAAGTCATTCCAACCCACCCCCACATCCTTTGCCCATTGTGTTTGACTGTGGTTGGTTGTGTGCGTTGGTGTGCACCCACAAGAAGGCGGTGCTGTGGGCTGCATAGCTTGTGGCATTCTTTTGCCTCCACCCTGTGGCCTCTCCCACCCCCACCTGTCAGGGCTCATGGGAAGCATATGTATTCTCTCATCGATCCCTTTCCTACATGTTTGAATTACCTGGGGAGATTGAAAAAAAAATACTGGTGTCTGATCCCCACCCAAGATTAACTAAATCAAAATGTCTGGACATGGGGCATAAGAATTTTTATTTAGAGCAAAAACTTTTAGTTTTTTTTTGAAATGAATTTAGACTTACTGAGAAATAGAAAAAATAGTGTAGAAATTAATGTTAACAACTCACATGACCATAGTATAATTATGGGAACTATGTTATGGGAACTAGGATACAAGATTATTAATTCATGTGCAGATATTTATTCAGATTTCACCAGCGTTTCTACTCACGTATTTTTTCAGGTCCAGGATCCAATCCACAATCCCATATTGCATTTAGTAGTGATGTCTCTTTAGTTTCCTCCAATCTGTGACAGTGTCACATTCTTTCATGATACTTTTCTTGACACTTTTGAAGATAACTGATAATTATTTTGTAGAACATTCTTCAGTTTTGGCTTGTCTGATGTTTTCTTAGGATTAGATTAAGGTTAGGGCGTAAGAATTTTTTAAATAGTTCTCAGATCAGGTCTGTATTTATCCAGGAGGTCTGTGATATACCATGTAACACATAAAAAAATAAAATAGAGTCAGATGAATAGATTGGTGGGTAGATTTGTGGTCAAGCAGGAACAATAAAATGTTAGTGGTAGAATCAAAGTGGTAGGCATACAGTATTCATCATAAAATTCTTCCAACTTTGCTCAGATTTACATTGTTCAAATTAGAATACTGGGGGAAAAAGTTCCCCACTTCTCCAGATGATGAATTTGAGGCTGATGCCACCCAAGGCTTGATGGTGGAGATGAGTAGAAAAAAACCACGTCTGTCCTCTGGGAAAAGAGTGTAGGGTCAGCAGGTTTTAGCACATGCCTGGTGGCTGGGTGGCCATTGTATATTTAGAAAAGTCACCCCAAGAAGGCCCCAGAGAGAAAGTAGGTGAGAGCAGACTCCTGGCTGAAAAAATATCCATGTTGAGCTCCAAACTTGATTAATTGGAATTCTGAGTGCCATCGATTTACGTATGAGCATAGAGAAAATAGATGTTTTTGAAAGATGCTGACTCTTGTATAAGAACATCTGGTTCTTACATACGGGAGCAGAGTCTTGGAGCTGGAGAAACCATTGAGGGTCATCTGGTCCAGCCTCCCACTCAGTGTCTTTCCCACTGGCCCTGTGCTGAATTGCATTTGATTTATGCAGCTGGACAGAAGGAGTCTAAGGTCACTGTTTTGAGGGTGAAATCACTTTTAATTGCAGCAAATGAATGCAGTTTAAAACAGCTTCCCTAGGAGAAAAATAAAAGCTGTTTTGTGCAAGGCTTGCTTGCCTCACTCCCCCCTGCTATTTTAAAACTGGGCGTCAGGAGGTGAAGAGGGCCTTACGGAGAAGTGTGTTGTGTGATGCTTCTGTTTCACTGAGTCATGGGTCCCGGTCCTCCCTGAAATGGGCAGAATGAAGTCTCTCTCTAACTTCTCTGCTCCCCAAACTTCATTCTGCTTTTAAGGGCTACAGAAGCAAAGGTCCTTCTGTTCTGCCTGTGGGGCTGGGGAATAAGCGACAAAGGCCCTTTAAGAGAGAGAGAGAAGGGTGAGAGTCCTGCAGATGTGAGGTTACAGTGTCTCAGCCAGGCCCATGGGAGCTGTAGCCAGCTTATTGCAGAGGCCTGAGTATGGGGCTCATTTGTGGGTTCTGGAAAAGAAATACCCTGCTGATTATGAGTAACTCGAAGCCTCCTTCCCAGAGCCTCTTGGGCTCACAGAGAACGCAGACAGTCTGCTCTCCTGGACTTATTGGAGCTTTGATATGGATTTACTCCAGCCCAGTCCTGTCTGTACAACTCCTGGACTTGCTGAGCTTGATCTGTAACCTTTCTCTCAGTTTCTACACCTATTAAATGCAGACAAATTCAGTTAGTCTCCAAGCTCTTTCAGGGTTTACAGTAACTAATTTTTATAGTGCTTTACAGTTTATAAAATCCTTTCATAGATGTTCTTTCCTTTGAGTCACATAACCTAAAAGGGTTTGAGTACCTCAGAGCTCAATGCTGAAATGTCATCTCTTCTCACCCTGTAAGCATTCCTTGGGCAACTTCTGTTGTGTCGATTACCGTCTATATTATGATAGGCCTATAATTTATATCTTTAGCCTGGATCTCTCTCCAAGAACTGATTATCCAGCTTGTCTCTCCACTGGGCTATCTATCTCAAAGTTTCCTCCACGAAATATGGTAAAGACTGAACTTATGATACTTCTTTTTCCGAGGCGCCACCCCAAACCTGTTTCCTATCCCAGCACATGGGACAGTCATCCACCCACTGGGACAGACCAGACACCCAGGAGCCATCCTTGATGTCATCCTCTCCCTAAACTCTCGAATCCAATCTGTCACTCAGTCCTATGGACTTTCCTCCTAAATGTCTTGACTCCATCCACTTCTTTCCATCTCCTGGGCTGCCTTATTAAGACAATGCAACCCCCATCTTTTACCAGGACTACTGCAGCAACCTATTAACAGCTCTCCTCACATCTCTTTTGTCCTCTTTCCTTCCCATCATCCCCAAATTTGGAAGAAGTCTTTACAAAAAGCAAATCCGAATAGGTCACTGTCATTCGTTAAGCCCCTCAATGGCTTTCTATTGCTGTTATGATAAAAAGACAATCCCGGGCTTCCCTGGTGGCGCAGTGGTTGAGAGTCCACCTGCCGATGCAGGGGGCACGGGTTCGTGCCCCGGTCTGGGAAGATCCCACATGCCGTGGAGCGGCTGGGCCCGTGAGCCATGGCTGCTGAGCCTGCGCGTCCGGAGCCTGTGCTCCACTACAAAAACAACAACTAAAAGACAATCCCTAATAAGGCCTGCAGCTCCCTCTGTGGTTTGACTCCTGTAGAGCTCTGCCCTGGCAATTTGTGCTCCTCTTTTTAAGTTCTTTAAATATACTCCTCCTGCCACAGGGACTTTGCACGTGCTATTCCCTCTGTCTGGAACACTCTTCCTTCCCTTTCCCCTTTTCCCAGTTAACTGCTGCTTAGCCTTTAGATTGACCTCAAGCCTAAAAGAAACTCTCCTGGCAATTAGAGATCTGGTTCCTTTCTTTCAGAGGAGTTATAACATTTTATCTTTTATATTCATTATTTTGATTGATTGACATCTTCTCTCTCATTAGTGTAAGTTCCAGGCAAGTAAGAATCTGTTTGCTTTTCACCACCGTTGTACGCCAGTCCCCATCACACAGAAATATTTCTTCAGTGATTATTTCTTAGTGAATATTTCCAGTGGGGTAGGTAGGGCAAGCCTGTTCATTCATATATATATTTTTTAACACACGGAGATTTGTTTTTTTGAAAGGCAGACACTTGGCTTTATTTCTTTTATTTCTAATTTTATAATAGGGATGTTTCTGCCTCCAATCGGTTCCTTCTTCCATCATTTCTTCTTCCCAGCTGATTCCAGCTTCACCCCAGCAGTCAGTAGTGAGCAGTCACTGGTTTGGAAATGCTCCTCAGAACATCAATGCCAACTCATAAAATGTTTTTAGATTGCTAGAAACCTTGTGAAAACTTGCTTAATTAACTAATGGAGAATTTAACTGTGAATATGGATGGGAGAGTCATTAATTAAAAGCTCCGGATGGATAACTGCTTAAACAATAAAAGTAGGATTTTAAGAGGAGGGTTTTGAGACTGAATTGTGAAGGTCTGGCTGACTGAGACCCCTCTTGCCATTCTCACGTTTTGCCTGCATGGCATTAGAGAAAATGCCCTATCCCTTCCAGTGTCTCAGATCCTTCCTATTAGGTCTCTGAGCACAGCAGTATATCTCGTGCCAGACGGGCCCTCAGCTGCTGCTTTTTTGACTTTGAACGTGTGTCCTGTTATCTTTTGCTGCTGGACTCCTCTGGGGAACACGAAGAATAATTTACTCTAGCCGTGCTTTCTTCTAGCCCCCAAGGGCCATGCCGATCTCCATTGTGTTCAAAGAGAAGAGGCACCTGTGGGCCACTGTCTAGGAAACTCTGTGTTTCTTGCTGTCATACTAAACTGACTTAGTAAAAGCTTATCAACTTTGAGCGTCTCACAGCTACTGTGAGCTTCTGGATTCAGGGAACAGCCAGGACCTCCGCCCCTTAGGACCCAAGTCTTCTACACAAGAACATTTGGGAATAGGGCTCTTTACAATTGAGTTCGTCGTTAGTTGAAGGATTTCAAACCATTTCAGTCCTTTTTACTAGCCTGTTTCTTCAATTTTCTGCTGTGTGTGTGTATGTGTGTGTTTTCTCATGTACAAATATTTTCACAAAGGCCCCTTCTCTTGGCATTTGGGGACATTTCCCAAATCAGACAGGTGGACTCTGTTGCCAGGATGTCCAGGTGGGAACTTGCTGGTGTGAAAATACTCACTGTGTTGATTGATCCACGGTGTATTTATCAGCGACTGTCATGGATACCTGGTGTTTAGTTCCCTTAGATGACTGTGGAATTCAAAATAAGAAATTTGTCTTTATTCTAGATTCATTGTTTTGTTTTTTCTTATCAAGAAAAACTGGTATTATTGTTCACTACAGAAAGAATATTACCCCATTACAGAAACTGAAAACTAAACAAAAAAGACGTCTCTCAAAAACTCAGCCTCCCCCTCAACTGCTGCTAACTTCTGTTGCATTAGCATTCAGAGATATTTTTCTATGAATATTTCTCTTATATAGCTATGATTCATATTTTTCGTATTACTTTTGTGCCATACTCTTTTATATTCAATGACAGACATTAAAAAATTTTCATACTTCTTACCTATTACTAAAATTTTTAATGCCTATGTTTCATTCATTGCGTGTATATTTTATAGTTTCTTAACTAATATCCAAGTGTTAGAATTTTTTTCTCTTTTAAATAGGTTGGATTAATTTTTTATAATTTTAGAAAGGTGAAAAGAGCCAGAATATGCATTCTATGGCTTTTTGTGACATTCCGGAGAAGTCCATGATTAAGGTCAGAAGAACATATGATAAGGTGGTTTGCAACTGGGAAGGGGACCCAAGGCGTTTGAACTGCAGGGAGTAAGGACTCAAGTTCTGCATGTACCCAAACGTCACAGCGTTGCCACAGAGACGTCAAGCTCTGCCGTGTCTGCAGCTTTCCTTAGTGTCCTGTGTAATAACTTGTCTGTCATCCAAAACTTTAAAAAAATATACATAACACAAATTCTGGGAATAAGTTGACAACTTTAGGCCCTGTGTAGACTTGATTATTTTCTTTTAAATTTGTGTGTCTCGGTATTTCTGCTGACCTAATTCAGGAACTGTGTTCATACTGATGCTGAAAGCATTCCATACTCGAGGCTTTTAAAAAAAATACGGATATTCTGAAGTGTCTCACACTGGGGCCCTCAGTTTTAAAGTAAGTGCAGTATAGGTGGATGTGCGCTGCATAACAGTTCTTCTGTCAGTTGGAGAAATAGCTGGAGGAGAAGTCTGTTCTTAGAACAAGGCACAGGCTGTTGGTTCCAGACATTCTTTCTTGCTGGAGGATACAAATGTGGTGTTTAACGGCTGCTGGCCCCATGCCTACTCTCCAGCCCTAAGGAATGTGCTCTGTCTGGGCCACACTCCCAGTCATCAAGGCAGTTACTGGGGGGAGGGAGAAGCCAGCCCTACAGGTCCTCAGCCTGAGCTTTTCCTGCCAGAAGAAGGAATCTGTCTGTTTTGACTTTGGACTTCCCACCCAGCCCCTGCTCCTGATCCGTGAACTGTCCTGCTTACACGGGAAGCCTCATTTTTCTTTCTTACAGTTGCTGTTTCTTCATGACAGGTTCTTCACCTGAATGTAATGTTAAAAACGGAGCTTAGAAGAAATGTTATTTGGTAGAGAGGCGTCACCCTGTTCTTCTGTTAAGAGATGTGATGAGTAGATCAATTCCAGTATCCGGTTTCTGGCACATGCCATGTTTCTGAGATTGCCTCTCTACGTTTCACATAAGAGGAAGAGAGAGAAAGAAAATTCTAAAACAAAATAGCTTATCCTTGAGAATTCTATTTGGGCAATTTGAGTGGAGAAAATAACAATAATAATGGTAACATTTTGTGAATTATCTCATTTAGCTCTCAAGTCAACTCCTGGAGTTAGGTTTTATTTTTGGCCCCATTTTACAGGTGAGGAAACTGAGGCTTGAAGGGGTTAGATAACTTGTTCTGCTCATGAGTGATAGATGGTGTCCCAGCGCAGGCAGCATGAATCCAGGGCTGGATGAGACTTTAATCCCCACAAAATAGTGCCTTCAAGGTCAGTAGGCGAGGCTTATGGAAGTTTTGCTTCTTAGGTTATTTTCCCCTAAACTTTCTATCCTGAAAAATTTCAAGCCTGAGAAAAGTTGTAAAAACAGTACAATGAAGGCATATATCCTTCAACTAAATTTACCAATTGTTAATATTTTACCATATTAGCTTATTTGTCTTTCTGCCTGTGTATGTGTGTGTCTGTTTTGTTTTGTTTTTGCTGACCCTTTAAAAGTTAACTGAGACATGACGTTTCATCTCTAAGTAAGTTAGCAGATATCTTTGAAGAACAAAGACCTACTCCTAAAAAACCTCAAGGAAAATTCTATAGGTTCAAAAAACTTAGCATTGATTCACTGCTGTTTTCTAATGTGTCCATGTTCAAATTGCCCAGCTGTCCCCAGAATGTCCTTTATAGCTGGATTTGTAAAAAATCCAGTGTCCAGTGAAAGATCAGACATTGCTTTTATAGTTTGTAATCTTGATATCATGCACATTCTCTTCTCAGACTAGGAATGGTTTGCTTTGGCTTAACTAAAAGACCAGGGATTGTGCTACGATTCCAGATTTTCCTTTCCCTCCTGACTAAGCAGCCTCACAAATGTCCTTATTTGACACATGTTGTTTTACTGGGCACCCTCCCTTCTTTCTTCCTTCTCTCTTCTCTGCTCTGCTTTTTTCTTGATTCTTTCTTCTCCTTCTTTTCTCTTTTTTCCTTCCAAATTTTCTTTTTTCCCTCCCTCTCCTTTTCCCCGACCCTTCCCCCCACCATAATATACACAAGACTTGTTCTTATGCACTGGAATTATTTTATGCTTCTATCTGGAAACTGATGGTGTGGCAGGTGGGAGCTGCAAGGTTAGATCTATTCCATATTTATGGGTTGGGATACAGACCAGGTGATGGGGTTGAAGAGGGTGCACTGGGGGACTGACCTCAGGTAGACCCTGTTGCAGAGGCTCACACAGCTTCCTGGCACCGCATGAGGCTAAGAGGATGTGGGAATGGCCATCTTCAGTCCACGGAAGCATCAGCGGTGGAAGTTAGGGAGAGGATGGGTTTCACCAAGATGGGAAGAAATGGCATGGTGCTGTACTGGAAGAACTATAGACTTTAAAGTCAGACAGACAGCTTAAAATAGCAAGACTTTACTGACTAAAGTAGAGCTGTGTGATCTTAGGAAAATTATTTAACTTTCTAAGTCTCATGTTCTTCACCCACAAATGGAAAGAGTAATATTTGTCTTGCAGCGTTGTGTTGAAGGTTAGGGATAATGCATGTTAAAGCCAAGATCCTAGTACACAGTTGGTGCTCAATAAACAGCATTTGCATGGTGTTAGGTATTTACATGGTGTCCCAACAAGTGGATGGAGCATTGCAGTGAAGGGAATCCCTGGTAGGTGATGGTTATAAGTTCACGCAGGTGGCCAATATGAGGATGACCTGTCAGTGGGTAGAAGAAGGTACTTTGGAATGGAGTTCAGGGCAGGCCTCCTGTGGCTGGGAGGGAAACTTGTAAGGCAGGTTCCAGGGATCAGAAGCACAATTCCATGGGGTTTGGGATCTGGAGGAGAATCCAAGTACCAGAGCCAAACTGTCCCATTAGGTTCAAGTGAATGGCAAGGGCAATTTGCTGTTGAGCCATCTGGAGCATCTTTTATTTGGGGTTAGCATTAGTGGGGAACTGGGGGCTTGGGTGCAGCCACTGTGGGAGGGGGGGCTTACACTCAGACTAAGCCTGGGGTGTATTCTCTTTTTAGAGCTGCTATTGATGTGATGACATTATTACATTAAAGAGGCTCTTTTCTTCCTGGGTACTTGGCCCAGATTGTCACTAGGTAGATGATGATACCTTGATAATGAGTCCAGAGCCCAAACTGTTGGGCTGATCTAGGTTTATTCCCCATCCGTCTTAGTCAGTGAGAGTTGCCATAACAAGACATCATAGACTGGGTTGGTTAAACAACAGACATAATTTTTCCCAGTTGAGAGAGAGAGGGGGAGAGGGAGAGGGAAACAGAGAGGGAGAGAGATGGGGGAGAGAGAGAGAGAGAGAGAGAGAGAGACAGACAGACAGACAGACAGAACAAGCCAGCAAGCTCTCTGGTCTCTTCTTATAAGGTCACTGATCCCATCGTGAGGACCCCACCTTCATGACCTCATCTTAACCTAATTGCCTCCCAAAGGACCACTCACTCTCCAAAAACATCACATTGAGGGTTACGGCTTCAACATAAGAATTTTAGGGGGACACAGATTTTCAGTCCGTAGCCCCCTCCTTCCATGCTCCCATTCCCAGACACTTGAGAATCTGTATGTAATGATAGATGCTACCTTGAGAGTGCTGCTCATATGTCTTACATGGAAGCAGAAAAATTATTCAGAACCACAGTTCTTGCAGCTTATCAGTAAAAAGCCTTTCGAAGGGAGCTCCAATTAACTCTCATATTAGTTCTTCCTTTTTACCTCCAATTTTTCTGTTTATAATTTCCTTATTTTTATTATTTGTCACTCCAGAGTCATGAAACTGGGGCAAAACACGTTATTGCTCGTTCTTTGTAAAATCTCCAGGTTAAACTTTCTATGGCCCAAGGTGAGGCATTCTCCACTTCTTTCCAAAGGATTAGTTTATTCCAAGCTTTCCCTCTTCTATTTGAGCCTGGCAAGAATCAACAAAAGCTTCTTAAATATTTATATTTAATACCACGGATAAAGCCATGCCTTTCCCCTGAGCACAGGTGCATCCAGTTTTCTTTGTTAACTAATTTGCTTTTGTTTTAACTTGCTTTCTGAAAGAGCAATAAACTACAGTCTAAGGTTATTAGGAAATAGTTTTTTTTTTTAAGTATTTAAGCAAAATATACAATCAAAATAACATATAATCTATTTTACAAATTATAAAGTAATGTAGATGAGGATATAACTTAAGAAGATGGAACTAGCCCTATGCTTCCACCTTTTGGGAGAATTTCATGGCTGTTCACATTTGTACCTGCTTCTCTGGTCTTGTGTCTTCTTTGACTCTCCTGCCTTGGTTGACTGGTACCCTTCCCACCCTCAGCTCCCTAAGTCCCTGATCCCATCAGTGAACATCAAGGCCCTTCCCTGGAGATCAGTGGTTCTTCACGTGTGCCCCATGGACCAGCAACAGCATCTGATAGGTTAGAAATGCGTATTCCTGCGCTCCATTCCAGATATGTTGAATTAGAAACTCCAGGAGTGAGACCCAGCCATTTGTGTTCTAAAGACCCTTCAGATGATTTGATACATACTTGACATGGACTGAATGTTTATGTCACCCCAGAATTCCTCCATTGAAATCCTAATCCTCGATATAATGATATTTGGAGATGGGGCCTTGAGGAGGTAAATGGGATTTAGGCCCATATAAAAGAGACCCCAGAGAGAACCCTGGCCTCTTCTGCCATGTGAGGACACGGTAAGAAGGCACCATCTATGAGGAAGCAGGCTCTCACCAGACACTGAATCTGTTAGCATCTTGATCTTGGACTTCCCAGCCTTAAGAACCATGAGAAATAAACAAATTTCTGTCATTTATAAGCCATCCAATCTATGGTATTTTCTTATAGCAAGCAGCCCCAAAGGACTAAGACGATGCTAAAGTTTAAGAATTCCTGGCCCAGGCTAGGAGATTAGATTCAGTGGACTTATCTCCCAGTTGCCAATTTTGGCATAGATAACAGTACTTTATTTTGCTCCTCTTCAGGTATAGAATCATTTTCAAGTGGAATGAGATTTTAGGATTTCCCTGGTCAGTTTATTTTACCATAGAAGAGAGTTTGTGCCTGTACAAGGCTTTGCAGATAGTCAGTTGCATCATTCAGATGGGAACCCAGGCTCCTTGCTCCTGACATGGGCTGTTTCCTTCTCTAAGACTGTTTAATCTTTGCTTTCTGAGCCCAGGATTCTTTGTAAGGTGGCCTAAGGAAATATTCCAGAAGCACCTCTGGCATCAGCCTAATCACCTGTGAGTTCTCTTAACATTTTATTAACAATATTCTAGGATTTCAGAAGTAGACTCCAAAACCTCGAAATCAAGTGGCTTTTGTCATGGATTTCCATTTAATAATTCTAGAGGAAAAAAGTCAAATGCTTAAACTAGCAGAATTCCACATTTTTCTATCCTTTTTGGCTTTTGTTCTCCTATAAAATAGTATAAACATATCTGTGTGTTCGCGTGTGTGTGTGATGTGTGTTTGAGAGAGAGAGAGGAAAGAGAGCAAAATTTCTATTTATGGGGAAACTGTTAAGTTATCTGAAGAAGTCGTGATTCCTGGAGTGGCAGCAGGTGGAGCAGTTTGTGGGGCACTGGCCACCCTGGTGTCCCTTGTCCGCACTGGTTTTGGAGAGATGTGTATTTCGAGTGTCTTCACTTTCGGCTGTTTCCTCCTCTGTTTTGTTTCCCCTGTTGGATAATCTGTGGAGTGGATTTTACTCATTACTGGCTGTGATGGCCTGTAATCTGAAGGAAAGGGTAGAACTTGAAGCAGTTTGTCCAGATAATTCAATGTCTGACTACCCTGCACATCACACCTGTTCCTCTCCTTCCCTCCCTGGAGGCAGGGGAGGCCAAATAACGCCTTTACCCGCATGATCTGGTTTTTCTGGATGGCTTAAAATTCTGTGTCTGATGGGTCCATAGCCTCAGGTACTTGCGTTTCTGTTCTGAGTGTGGGGAAAAGATAAAGACCTGAAGAAAACATTCCCCTGTCGAAATACGTGATTGATTTTGTTGTAGCAGGTGTTTTGGGGGCCGGGATACAGACTTGCTGGTAGATTAAATACATGGGTTTCTTCATGGTTACTTTAAAGAAGATAAGGGGACTGTTTAGACTCTCTATGATTTGGTTCTGCTGGAAGTAGAAACAAGTAAGTGGTAAGTACTTATTTTGACTTTGTCATCATTTGTTCATTTTTATTTTTTCTTTCTTTCTTCAACAAATCTGCCAAACACCGAGCAAAATAGGCTAAAAAGACCCCCACCCCACCAAAACTTAGAGGGGAATGACCATTTCTATTTTAAGATTATAAAAACACATCAAGTAACACCTGCACATAATTATGCTTGTATCAGAAATTTAGGGAGGAGGATTTCAAACGATCCAGGGAAAAAATTAGGTAAGCTCCATGGCCAAAGACTAACACAGTTTGTAAAGGATGAAGTTAGAAGACAAGTTAAATTTAGTCTATAAAAAGCATGAACACTAAAACAAAGACAGGGAATAATGACACCAGAGTGACTAGAGAGTTTTCTGGTAAGCTCAGATTTCAAAAGAATGTGTCCGGAAGATAGAAAGGTTGACCTTTATCTTAGGACAAATAGAAAAGTCCTGTGAACTGTTAAATTGTAATAAGGAATACCAACGTGAAGTATGAGTTACCAGAGAACTAGAGAGAGAGAAGTCCAGTATAGATCTTTGAAAAGTGAAAAGCTTGACATTAATCGCTGGAAAACATCTAGAGCTGATGATTAAACAGGTTCTTGGGGGAATAGAAGAAAGCAGTGCTGGCTGAGTGGTAGCATGGATTTGCTAAGCGGTAGTCAAGAGAATGTAGATTCTGGCTTAAAGCCGTAGGACAGGGGGTTCTTTAGGAGGGCTGTGTCTGTTCATCTTTCATATCAGCAAGTTAGAAAATGACATAGATCATATACTTTTCATGACTTTCGTTGGGGTAGAAGGTTCTGGATCAGGAAGGGGAGTCAAAGAGGGGCTGGTGTGAGGGAGGGAAGGAAGGAAGAAGTGGAGGACAGAAGACTGCAGGGACTCAAAGCTGCCAGGGACTGCTCATATGCCAGAATCAGTATTCAGAGTCCCCTTGATGGGTAGGCAGGCAGGATATGCAGGCCAGTGGGAGAGAAAGCAAATATGTACGTGAGCAATGGGGAATGGTGAGGGTGGGAGGGGTGGGAATACATTTATTGAGTAAATATTTACGGAGTACTTACTTTGTGCCAGGTGCTGTATTCTGGGCGCTGGGATGCAGCAGTGCAGCAAGCGATGGAGGTCTGGCCCTCGTGGAGCTGACATGCTAGTGAGGGAGAGAGTAAACAGGAGAATTAAATGAGTACATAATTTCTCAGGAGGTGCTAGTGTTATGGAGAACAATGAAACGGAATGGGGGGTGGCTTGTTTCCATAGGGTGGTCGGGAAGGTCTCTCTGATATAGTGGCATCTGAGACAGAAGCCGTGAAGATGAAGGAATATTAAACCCCAGTCCTGGGAACAGTGGTTCCTGAAGGTGTGTGGGCATCTGCGTGGAGGCACAAGGAGGCCTAGTGTGTCTGAGCAGAGACAGCAGAGGGGGTGGGGGAATGATGCCGGAAGAAGAGGGAGACGGGAGGGGAGGAGGGAGGGCCTGGAGCTGGCTGCTCATCAAGTGAGAGTCAGGATTTTGCTCAGAGGAACAACAAGATCTGAGAATAAATACTCAGAGTACTTCTATATGTCAGTCTTCAGGTAAGTTCCAAAGTCAGAACCACAGCCAGCCAGCGAAAGTTACGAGGAGATGGCTTTTAGTTCAGTACGTGACAGTGTAATAAGTCACGCTGCTCGGCTCAGCCGTGGTCCACGCAGCTCTGAGAGGGCTTCATCTTCAGGCTCTGCGTAGAGTCTGGGTTTACATTTGAAAACCTCCAAGGTCCCTTTTGACGTGAGCATTCTCTGATTCTCCCCCCTTGGAGGACAAGAGTTTCTTGACTTTGGCCATGACTTTTGATGGGCTGGAGGATGGGGGAGCAGAGCAGGGGCGTGGAGGTGAGTGGGGGTAGTGGAGGGCTGGAGACAGGTTCCTGGAGACACTGGGGAGTGGGTTGAGCTTCTGGGAAAGGAGCTGTGTGGTTCAGTTAAGTTAGGGCATCAGTCATAGAGGGGTGGATGGGCTGAGCAGTGGGGACACGAGGAGGGCGTCATTGTCATCGTAAGATCGGGTGAGAGAGGCCTGGATGGTGTGCAGGGCAGGGTGGGGGAAGGGGAATGGGGGATGGGGATCCTTCAGCAAAGGATGATGCGGTGAATTTCCAGGGACTGGAGTGTGGAGACAGCGGTCAAGGTGGTAATCCAGAGGTCTGTGAGAGGTGCCCCTGGGTGAGATGATTGGGGAGGGGCAGAGTTGAGGCCTAGGGGCGGGTCCACAGAAGGACTGCTCTGAATGTCCTCATAAAGGACCTCCTCCAGAGAGGGCAAAGTGGGAAGGTGAGATTCCCCCAGCTTTTGGGCCCTTGGGTGTGGGCAGTGACAGCTGACTCAACCAGAGAGACTCAGACTCATCTTTGCTTTGGCTGTAGAAGGGGAGAGTCCCCGTGGTGGTGTTTGGCGGCCGCGTGGCCTGTGCAGAGTCCTAACCACTGGACCGCCAGGGAATTCCCTCTTTCCCTGGTTTTAATTCAGAGGATTTATATACTTTCCCCAAAACTGCAGCTTAATTATATACTGGCCTGATCGCAGGGGACTAATCAGTGGAAATTGGGAAAATTGGGGACAGTCAAACCTTTAAAACGTTTTCATCTTTCCCCTCCAGTTTATGAATAATTTGGAAGAAGGAAATGAATTTAATACAGAACATAAGGTTCAATTTAAATATTTATTTCTTACTCAAGTAGCAGATTTACTTTTTAAAGCCACATTTCTTTTGGAGTAAAAGATAATTTACTTTTAAGTTTAAAATAATTGATAAAGAAGATTATATTTATTTGTTAAATAAAATGTATGTTTGACTTTAGTAGTGGTTGTGTTATGCAAAACTGTTCACAAATATGCACAATTAGCTGTGTTTCTGTGAATTTTATATAGTTCCCCTCCTGATGTCTTCACACAAGTATGCTTCACGTTCAGAGATGATTGGTCCAATGATGTCTTTTATTGATAGTTCCGAACTGACATACCACAAATCCTAACCATCATGTATTCCTGCTTCTTTCTTTTTCTCTAAGTCATGGAAAGGCTTTGGCCAAAGTCAATAAAATTTCAGTTCTTTTGGTAGAATTGCAGTTTGCACAGCCACTTCTTATTCTCTTTTATTCTTTTTCACACACTCTCTCTCCCCCTACATATATGTGTATTCATAAAAACTTATTTTTGATTTTAAGCTTCTTTTCTCGTGAGAAGTCTGTTAGAGCTCAGCACTCATTGTCACGTGGAGGCAGTGTTATATAACGGGAAATTCATGAGCTGTGTCATCACACAGATGGTGGTTTAAATTCTGGCTCCAGCACCTTTAAGCCATATGACCTTGGCAAGGTAATTAACCTCTTTGAGCCTCAGTTTACAGCTCTGTAAAATGGGCCTAATCATGCTCACCTAATGGGGCCATTGTGAGAATTCACAGTATAATGTGTTAGAAGCACCTATTAAAGTGCCTCCCTAAGTGGAAGTTACTGCTGTTCCTTTTGTTTGTGTTAGAAAACTACAATGGGGATATGAAGTAATGGGAATTATAAAAACTAGGGAAGGGGAATATGGAAGGGAAGACTTCTGCAAAATAAAGGGAATGGAGTGAAAGTGAAAAGTTATTGAGGTGAGTATTTTACCATTTGATTTTTCTGCTCTACTGGTAAATTCAGTAGTAAAATTACTTAAAATTTTCTAAATATTGTACCTGCTTCCCTCACTGGATGGTGAAGGAAGCATTTTACCTATAGGATAGTTTAATTTGGTCTTTCTGACTTTGAATTTCATCATGATTTCATTCACCCAAGTTTGTAGACTATCTGAGAAATCATTGTTCTGGTTCCCTGTTTTCAAGGAGTTAAATGCCATTCAGACATATGTTCATCTCTTCCAAAAAGTTTTTGAGAATGGTGTATGAGTTTTTGCTGCTAATAACTGAGTAATAAATTAGTGATTTAAAACATACAACCATTTATTTAGCCCACAGTTCTGTGGACCAGAAATTCAGACTCAGCTCAGTTAGTTCTGCTGCTCTTGGCTGGGCTCACTAGTGAGTCTGTGACCAGTTGTTGTTCAGCTGGGAAGGTCTCCTTCTGGAGCATGGCTGGTGATGAGCTGGAGGAAAGAGGATGGGAGTGGTCAGGGTGCTGGACCGTGCGTCTCCCATCACCCAGCAGGCTAGCCCTTGTTTGTCCATACAGTAGCTTGAGTTTCCAAGAGGGAGACTGGAGGTTCCAAAGATTCTTGAGTCAAGTTCTGTCCAGTTTCAGAAGTTGGACAGTGTCACTTCTGCCACATGCTGTTGGCCAAAACAACTCAAAAGGCCATTCCAGAATGAATGAGCAGAGAAATAGAGGCCACCTCTTAATGGGAGGAGCTGCACGGTATTGAGGACATTTTTGCAACCCACCGCAGGTAAGGACTCTACAGTCCTCATTGATAAGTCAATTATAGTTCCTTGGAGTCAATATATTCTTCCTCAAGTCTACCACAGCATTTTCTGCTTTACTTTTTGTCCTTTTTGGTTTTTGCATGAAGTGGTATTCTGAAGACTGAAAAAAGATGCTTAAGTTATTATTTCCCTCATATTGTGGCCAGAGCTCGAGTTTGTAAAATGCTGGCACCAGAAGGTTGACCTTGACCCTGGCTTGATTTCATCCCTGACAGATCCACTCACCCGTACCTAAGCAGTGGCCAGGCAGAGTGGGGAAAGTCAGCTGGATGACCTCGCTGGAGGCTGCTCAGGTGACCCAGGTTCAAGAGCAGCTTCTTCATTGTCCTCTGATGCAGAAGGTGTGTGGGAAAAAGAGCCTCCCCACTTACTTAAACTGGCTTTCTTGGAATATTTAGACATTGCATTGCAGCAAATGCTAAGCAGATAAGTTGGTTCCTTAAATAAAGTTATTTTGAACTCTTTTAAATCCATCAGATGATCTCAAGCTGCTGGGTGTGTTTTGAGTAGCCAAGGAGTCATTTTCCGATCATTTTGAGGGAGTAGAAATTCCAGTCATTTTCTCCAGATACTAGACTTGAGAGCTCAGTGGTTTGTCTCTAAGTTCCAGGCTTAATGGGGTTCTTTTTCTTTTTTTTTTTAAATAACATGAATGCTCTTCTAACTTGTGTTAGACCATCAAGTTTGTTACCTATAGCCTTGGCCTTGTATGCCTTGGGTAACTCAGACTCCCTGATTGTCATCTGACCTGTGAATTCTTAACTCCACTGTATTCCCACTGACCCCAGGGAATTGCATGAGCAAGGAAAGAAGAGGAAGGGTCACAGAGCTGCCTGTTTCCCTTAGTGACCATGCAGGTCAGGTACAGTGATGACCTGGATTTAGGAGAAAACCAGGAAGTGATTGATTCAGTTTAACAGCTCCTCAAGATTTAAGTGGGTCAGGCCAAGTATAGAACATGCCAGACATGGTACTTCCACCTTCTGGGAGGAGATGCTATATTGTGATCTTTATTCCACCTTGTATTACAGCAAAATTTAGTAAGAGCTCATCGGAAGTGTTTTTGCTTGTTGATCATTAATACCTTGGCAGAGGAAAGAGGTAAAGGTCGTTGCATTCACACTCTTCTTTTATACCTAGTTGTCCTTTTACAGGTGTGTAGGAATTATTTGGATTAGCAAAATATTCTTCACTTTCTAAAAACGAAGAAAAATTATCCATCGTCATTTGAATTTAAGAGTTCTTCATTAGTTGAAGGGATGGCCTGGTTGTTTAGGTTGCAGTTGCTGTATTTTTTTCTGGAGGGAGGTAGTCAGGGCTCAGTTGAGGTTTCATGGTGAAGGGTGACCCTGACTTGTATAACTAGGCAGCCCCGTGGATGGTCAGGAGGTGGTATAGAAGGGCAGGGAAGGCAACAGGGCATGACTGTCATTGGGTTTATCAAGAATTTATTTGGCTTCTGCCACGTCTAGGCACTATGTCAGATCCTGTGGTCACATCCTTGAAGAGGGGGAAATAGTAAAAATGCACAAGTGATAAAGGTAGTAAGAGAGGTATACGTAAGGGGCTCTAGGTGCACTTTGGGTGCATGGTGACATGGGTGAGTGGGAAAAGGCTGGCTTATGAAGTCAGAGTTTTCTAGGAGGAGGAGGGAGGGCAATACAATTCTGGGCTGCAGAAATCTTGTATCTAAAGTCAGACAGATGTGATGAGTGCTGTGTTTGGGGAAATCCATGTCATTATGGCTGGCTAGACCAGAGCAGGGCCTGTGCGAGTGGAGAGGCAGGAAGAAAGAAAGACAACACATTTTGAGAATTTTAATATACATCGGGGGGAAATTGGATTAAATTCCCACACACAGTTTTTAGAAAGGCCTCTATTTTATAAAATGAAATGCTATTCATCTTTAAAAGCAGCTCTTCAACAACTAGGTTAATTGAATTTGGCCCCTTTCCTGTAAGCAGAGGATTCCTTTTTCTAGAAAAAGGTGAACAGATTCTTCCCACCCTGGGGAATGTTATTTCACCTGTTAGAATGGTCTGACTTTCCGGGTGCAACATTGTACTGTATGTACTGATTGTAACATTCAGAACCTGGATTGTGAAATATGAATTAAAATGAAATACTTGTCATTGTTATTTTTTGCTGTTTCAATGTGGCATTTCTGGGTTTTTGGCTTCTCAAAAAATATTCAGCATGGCACTCTGTTCTGTGGCTTGTCAGGGCCCCCTAAATGGAAAATGTAGAGTGATATAGCAGTCTGCAGGGGGCTGGGGTGGGCTTGAGAGCTTTTGTGAATAAGAGAAAGCTCAGGTTTATATGGAGGAAATTTAAAAAATGATTTATAATTTAAAATGGTCAACTACATTGAAATCGTACACTCCTAGGTATATCTTATTCTCTTTACACAATGACTGCTTTTTAATTTCATTTTCCGCTTATAAGCAAGAAATGACTGTTTGTAAGTGATTATAAGGCCTTTTGGGGGCTTTCCTGACTCGAAATTTTAAGTTCCTGGCATGAATTAACTGTTCAGTCTCACCACCAAATACCTGGCACCTCTTAGCACTTGGGGGCAGCAGAATCTGAGTCCTGGAATCACATGCTTTGGTTAGTGTTGTAAGCATCCAATTAGGAATGATTTCAAGTGCATTGAAAGGTACAGTGAGAGAAGAGAAATCTTGCTTGTAGCAAGGATGTGAATGCTCCCAGAGACCCGTCCTCTCTAGCTCTGGGAATTATTTAATCTTTCTGAGCTGCAGTTTCCGCCTTCCTATGGCATCTGCCTCTTTGAGTGGGGTTCTAGTGTTACCTGCAACATTTCAGTTCTTTTGTGAAAATCTGAGGCCAACATTAGCAGACTGACAGTTGAAAACCCTGGTGGTGGGTTTCAGGGGTATCTGTGACATTTTCTGAATTACTCTTTATTTCAAATTATTTCCTAATTAGAACAGAATTTTAATCAGAAATGGTAAGTGAAAGTGCTGGGTGCCTTCACCCATGTATCTAGACTCAATAAGCATTTCTGAATCTGATGTTTGTGTTAGCTTGAGGGGCGTAAGGGGAGATGAATGAGGTGGCAGTGCTGAAGAATGAATCCTAAAGTTGTCATTGTCACACTTATCCTATGGCTCTTAAGAAACTACGGTGTGGCTTTGCTTCTATCCAACAGGCCTTTGCTGCTTGCTTCTTAAAGGAAATGTCTGTGAACATGTGCTTTTTCTGTGCCTGTCTGATGGCTTCTTACTCTACGAAGATGGAAAATGGGCAGGGATTTCTAGAGAATTTCTAATGATGGCGTGGTAGTGTATGTGTTTAACCACTTACAAGAGGCTGGCCTGGTGAGAATTAGGGGTCAGGAAGGTAATTGGTTTATCATGGCCAATTGTTTACCTCTAAGTATAGGGTAGGTAAAATGGTAGAAGAATGGTGTCTTTAGCAGTGGCTCTGTGGGAGGAATGCTGTGCTTTATTTGATATTGAATAAGAACCCAGATGCCCGGTGTGGGGCACAGGGTGGGGAGGCCCCATCATCACAGATGCTGGTTCCCTGCAGTATTAGAGCAGGGACACCATGGAACAGGCTTTCCTGAGTCTGGGTTCTCTGTGGCCAAGAGTGTTGAATGACTAAGTACATCTGTGCTTAGGCAAGGTCTGCAATTTTCCTTCCAGTCGTTTGTAGGTTGAGCCCTTGTCCCAGTTTGCCTGAGACTGAGGAGTTTTGTGAGATGCAGGATTTTCAGTGCTAAAGCCAGGAAAGCCCTGGGCAAGTTAGGGCAGGTGGCTACCCTCCCTTCCACCCCCACTGCCCGTCTCCTCTCTCTTGTCTCCACTCACTGCCACGCAATACAGTGAGCCTCCCGAGAACTCTGTTCACTGTTTCCAGGGACTTGGCATGGTGGTGGGCGGGGGCCTGGGGAGCTTGGCAAAACAAACGACCAGTTTTTAAAGATAGGGGCGCTCCTTAAGTAGTTCAAGCTTAAGTCTGCCTGTCTTTGTAGAGGGTGACACCACCCTGCGATGCTCTGGTTATTTCTTTGCAGTACTTTTCCTTTTGCTGAACATCTGTGAAAACAGAAGATGGGGGCTACTGCAGTTAGAGCAAGGGGCAAACAGGCCCCAATTCTACAGCCCCCTCCTGATTCCCCTCCTGCTTCTCCTGGAGAGCTATCCACTGTCCCCACCTGCAAGAGCAGGTATAGTTGTAAACTGTGAATTATGTCCCTAGGACTGATGACTAGTTTTTTCTTTTCGGGAAAGATAATAGCAATTGGAACAAAATTAAGTAAACATGAAAATCCTATGCTTTTGTCCCCTGTGAAAGTTAAATGCTACAGGTCATTTCACAATTTTAGGTGTCATTTTCGTTATCCCTCATGCTTAAGTAGAACAAATACAAACTGTGTCTCAAGATCAAAGGGCAGAATTGCAGTTATGCTTGTGAAACTTCAAAATCCCAGCCAGAAGCCCATGAGGGGCGCCTCTCAAGGGTTTGATCTTCTCTCTTTTGAGAGTGACTGGATTTCTTTTCTCTGTATGATTCATCGAGAAAGTTCCATTTGTTCTGTGTTTGCTGCTCACAAATCCCTGCTTCTTTTTTCCTCCTGGCAAAGTTACATGGCTGTGGGATCTTACTGGGCTGTGTGAAAACCCATGATCATATCAAGCATTAAGCAGTTGCCTAGAAACCATTACGCAAATAGGATTAAGTGAAGCACTTTTTTCTATATTACAGCTGCTTTCTGATTAAGACATGATGTCAGAAATAGCTCAGTGTATGCCTCTTCATGGCCTTAAAACACAGATAAATGAAACAAAATTTTCAGCAGAGATAAAATGACTGCTCCACACTCACATCTCGAGATGGCCACCACCAAACCGAATCTACCCTCCTCCACACCCCACAGACGCCTATCCTTCGTGCAGAGTCACGTGTTGGGGCTTGCTGGCCGCCCCCCCACCTTTTTTTTAAGGTTTTTTTTTTTCTTTTGCGGTACGCAGGCCTGTCACTGTTGCGGCCTCTCCCGTTGCGGAGCACAGGCTCCGGACGCGCAGGCTCAGCGGCCATGGCTCACGGGTCCAGCCGCTCCACGGCATGTGGGGTCCTCCCGGACCGGGGCACGAACCCACGCCCCCTGCATCGGCAGGCGGACTTTCAACCACTGAGCCACCAGGGAGGTCCTATTGTTGGCCCTTTTTAATGAACATGAACATAAACCCACACAAATCTCAGACTCTTATTGGTCCATCGATCCCTTGGACCTCAGCCAGACTGGAGTGTGTGTAGAGAAGTTATGAGGCTGCTGCAGGGGTCTGGTCACGAGGAAGGAATGTGTTCTGTGAAGCAGCTCAGTGATAAGCAGGTTTGCAGCAAAACGTCATCAGGAGCTAATCCCACTTTAAATCAACCTCAGGGAGTTAGAGAGAACTAAATCTCTAACTCTGGACTCTGCTGCCTCCCAGGAAACAAATTGGGATGGAATCAAGGGACATTGAGAAGTATGAACTGAAAGGACTGACTATAGGATTGAGGTATTCCTAAACTCCCTTTGGAATAAGGTAGTCAGGTAAATAAATGATTATGGCTGGTTTGGGGTCAAAGGAGAAAAAGGAATCAGGAAAACCTAGAAAATCTAAGAGTCAGTAAGTCAGCAGATATTTATTGAGCTCCTCCTATCTGCCCATGGGCCCTTCTAGGTATGTGAGGGGATGGGGTGGGCAAGGTGACTGTCAACAATGAGTAAGATGAACAGTCATGTATGTCCCAGCACGGGGGCAGGAGGCAGGCGATAAAAGCTGGAACAGATAAATAAATACAATCGTTTCAGATAATGGTGAATGCCAGGAAGATGGTAAAACAAGGTCTGTGACTACAGTTGGAGGTATGGGCACTGCCTTTCTGGGGTGACATTTGAGTTGAGGGGCTGAGAATCTGAGGGTCTTGGAGTGATGCCATATTGGCAATAGGGGGAAGTAGGGAAGGAGACTGAGTATAGGGTAGCAAATAGATTGTAGAAATCAAAACAGAAAAAGAACCTTCAATGTTGTTGGATAATAAATCAGATCCATACTAGGAACATCCTTTTCAGGTTTGTCAGAAAAGTGAATCAAACCTCACCAGTCCTCCAGATGGTTTTAATTACCTTTGGGGGGTTGCCTAACAGATTAGTCATAGAATTGACAATGAGGAGTTTTGTGTTTTTCTCACAGATGTTAATGGTGGGAGTTTTTTGCATTTAAAATTTTATTTTTAAACCATGAAAATAACATGTTACCAAAGTTAGAGAAATAAGAAAACTCTTCTATAATTACACGAACCTAGAGGCACTTTTTATCTATTTTGTATATTCCCTCCCAGTCTTTTTCATGTTTCTGGTTTTAGATAGGTAGCCGTTTAGTTGTAATGTACAGCGTGATAAATATAAGTAACACTGGGGTATGTTATATATGAAAGTTGTTAAGAGAGAAAATCCTGAGTTCTCATCACAAGAAAAAATTTTTTTCTATTTCTTTAATTTTGTATTTATATGAGATGATGAATATTCACTAAACTTATTGTTATAGTCACTTCATTATGTATGTAAATCAAATAATTATGCTGTGTACCTTATACTTATGTCAGTTATACCTCAGTGAAACTGGAAGAAAAAATATGTAGCCCTTTAAATGCATAGCAGGCATTTTCCCGCTCTTCTTCAAATTTATATTTACAAATTTTAATGACTAAATATAATCCATTCTTGTTTGGGAGGTAGTTATGTTCTGTAAAGTCCCTGTGAATAGTGAATTAGTGAATACTGAATTAGTGAATACTGAATCATTGCTCCTAGGGGAAATACTGGGTTAGGTTCCTGTGAGCCTCTGGTCACACATTTTCATCAGCTGATCAATACATTGCCTTGTTTTCTTTGTGTTTCGGTTTAAAAACACCTTACTTAATATACATATATTTTTGAACTCATGCCAAGAGAACTATAACTCATGCCTGAACGAAGCTTACCTAACACATGTAGTTTTTCCATAGGGCACATCACAGCTTTCTTCTGTTCAGAAAGCCTAGCTAGCACTTCAGCCCTGCACTTGGGGACCATTTTAAACAGCAAAATCACCCACAAAAAGAAAAAAAGTGTGAAAATGTGGCCCTAAATAGACCATGAAAAGGACACTTGTTTACAGTATGAGCTGAAAGAAGGCAGAAGCCTTGTTCTCAGCTGAGAATGTGCACTTCAGGAAACTCAAATTTCTACTGCCCTGTGCATATTTGTGAATGACCATGAAAGCACCACAAGTATTGATTTTGGGGTTACAAGTAAATTTTAGCAAGTAGGCAAATTTGCAAATATGGAATTTATGGGTAATGAGGGTCAGCTGTATGCTGTTCTACTGACAGACTGTGCCATGATTAACTGGACCGTAAATGACTCACCTGGATGTATACACAGACACGCTTATGCTCTGGTGTTTGTGGAGCCTCCTTAATTCCTCCTTACTCCCCACCAAATCCTGAAAAAGCCCTACTAGCTCAGAAGCACAGGGTAGGTGAGAAACAGCTGTCTGTCTCAGTAGGGGATAATGGTAATCATATCACCTTACATTTACAAGGGCTTTAGAATTTGTGAAGTTCTTTGATGTGGTCTACGTAATTTGATCTTTGTTACAAGGACACGGTAAGGGAGATGGAACTGTTATCTTCATTTTCCCAGAAAAAGACACAAACGTGAGTTGATGGTATGCATACCTGACCTGACCTGTCTCTCTGAAATGACTCAGGCATTTTGCCCTCTGCAGATGCCCGGAGAACATGATATCTCGTTGGAAACCGGTCTCTCTCCTGTGGTCCACCACTGCACGATAACATCCACTTGCGTTTTCACCCAGAGAGTGGAGAGGCAGTTGGTCTAGCGGAAAGAATGTAGCTTTCACAGTCAGAGGAAGTGATCTGATTTCCTGGCTCTGCCCCTTCTTTACCTGTGCTACGTCAGCCAAGTTGTCAAACCTCTATGAGCTTACATTTTTGCATCGGTAAAATGGGGGTAATAATATTACCTAACAAACACATTTGTTGTGAAGATTTAATGAAATAATATATTTAGCCACTTTCCTCATTATACCTCTGATGATAAGAACTGTGATGACAAGGAGCTTATTGATAGATCCTTAGAAAAAAATCAATAAGTAATCTTGACAGTGACCTCTGTTTCCTAGCAACTCTGCCTGGAGATTACCACCCCCAACAGAACCAAAAGCAAATAAACAGTGTGCATTGGCTTTTGCATCAATGAGTATCTAAACTAATGCCATTTCCATCACACGTTTTTTTCCCCTCGTGTCAGAAACATAAATGTTTCAAAGTAAATATTAATGAAGTCTCCCTTAGATGTTTTCTCTAATCTTGATTGGGATGTTGTTAAGCTTTATGTACATGTTGGCTGTTGAACAAAGTGGTGGAAGAGACTTGCTTCATATAACAGACCCAGGTCAAATAAGTCGTATGGGAAGAGGTTTGTGCAACACCAGTACCTGTTCTATTCATGGGAAAGTGACATATAGGGAAGTGACTGGCACAGCAAGATCCCCAAAGTAGATTAAGCCTGCCCAAGCAGCCAGCCTTTGAAATACTAGAGTGGGATGAGGGGAGGAGTAGAAAAAGATTCTGTTCCTGATAGTTTTGCAATTAAATGAATACCTGTCCTTTATAAAATGTTTTGAGATCCATTTTACACCTACAACACAGCTTCTGGCATGTTCTTCTTTAAACATCTGTGCAGCATCAGTAGAAAATGAAACCCGTCCGTTAGAGCAGGGGTGCCCAACCTCTGGGCCGTTAAGAATGGGGTCGCGTAGCAGGAGGTGAGCGGCGGGTGAGCGAGCGAAGCTTCATCTTGCGCTCCCATCGCCCTCATTACTGCCTCAACCATCCTCCCCCCAGCCCCTGCCTTGGAAAGTTGTCTTTCACGAAACCGGTCCCTGGTGCCAAAGAAGGTTGGGGACCGCTGCGTTAGAGTGCTCTTATAAGGTCACAGTGGCAGGGATGATGGTGTCAGCAGTCTGAATGCTAAACTCCAGGTCCAAGTGGCTCTTTCTTTCTGAACTTTGATAGCTGGTGTCTGCCTGAGAGAAAACGATATTTGTTTTTGCTGGCTTGGCCTTTGAGATTACTCTGAGACCAGTGATCTCTGAACCCTGATGTGAGCTCGAGATTAGATACAGGAATGCTTCATGTATAACTTGTTTGAGATTTTCCCCATTTTTGTGTGAACATCCTATTATATTTCCAGTGACTCATACACAGCCATCCTTAAGCTTGGGGCAGCATGATAAAACTGACACGGGCAATTGCAGGGATCATACTGCTTTCATTGTCATCGCTAGAACTCATTAGAATGGCCACTTGCTTGTTATGCCATTCAGTCACAGAACAAAGAGAACAAAATGTATCTGATCTGCTTTCTGGGAGCTTGCAGTCTAGGACAGCTACATGGGTGGGGATGGTCAGCTTATTTTCATGTTTTTCAGTAAAACGCTAATATTCATGCCTATGAATTCAATAGGAAAATTCACACTAGGGAATTCTTGTGTTCAGCTCAGCACACATTTGAGTAACCGAGGGGACCCTCTTAGAGGTTAACATTTACGTCTACTGATTCACGTTGGCCAAAGTGAGTCTCTTCTGTTATTTGCGGTGGGTGTCTGCAAGTAGACAGTCTAATAGTGAAAGTCTAGTAGGGAGATGGAACTTAGACATTGAAATTCTATTACATTTGTTTTCTTACAACTTTATAGAGTAAACTTATAGGTTATAGAGAAGCTTCAGGTGAGTTTTGGTCCTTACCATGGTGCTTAGATGCCACTTAGGCATCAGCTAAGAAGAGTAGGTTGACCGTGAATCGATTTTTGGAATTGTATAGTACCGGTCTCCGTGATGGACTAGCGAGTGTGTTTTAGGCAATTCTAGTAGGCCTTGGGCTACGTGATAGCATCTCTGTAGCTCTGGAATTCAGCACAGTTGCCTGACACACAGTGAATTCTTAATATATCTTAGGTGAATTGAAGCCAAAGGGACAGAAAGTAAGAGCAAGACACAGGAACACAGAGGTCTGAAGACAGTGAATAAAGCACAAGTGTCTTGTAAGGTCCCCAGCATGAGGCCTGGGAGAGGAATCATTGCAGTCAGATGGAGAAGTTCCTTCTTCATCCTTGGAGCCAGAAACCAGAGTGGGAGGACCTGGGAGGGAGGCTCCAGGGCTAGTAAGGTGCCAACTCAAATGCAAGTTGAGCCAGAGGGAGCCTGGCACAGTTGTAAACCTCCTGCAAAGACAGGGCTGGGGAGGGAAGCGGATGTGAACATGAACGTTCCAGGAGCTACACCAGCCAAGCCAGGCTGTGGCCAGCCTTTAGTTAAGTTAGAGCAAGAAATATGTCCTACGTGTGTCTGCTTTCATTTCAAAAATTCCTTCTTCTTCCTTCCCTTAGTTTTCTTGTAAAAGTTTCTTTAAAAAAAAAAATCAACTTGACCTTGCCCAGTCTATCAGGAAAAAGGGATTTATTCAGACCTAGATCTGTGATCTGGGAGGCCAGGTATTAAGCCACAGCCACCATCTAAACCTGACTTGCCAAAAGGAGTGAACAGCGGGAGGGAGGCAAAGCATCAGGTTCACGAAACAGGGGTGGAGTGCCTCAGACAAGTCTTGCTGGGTGGGCCTCACTCCCCACTTGGAGGCTGAGTCCAAGGAGCACAGAGGATTCTTTTTTCTTCCACGTAGACATCCTCAGAGGAGGTGGACAGGAAGAAGCGAGAGCGTGGGCGAGGGCGTGGACAGACACTTGGCCAGTCAGCGGGTGTGTTCGTTTTCTATTGTCATGTAACAAATTATCACAAATTTAGTGGCTTAAAACAGCAACATGTATTATCTCACACTTTCCCTGGGTCAGGGATCTGGGTACAACTTAGCTGGGTCCTCTACTCAGGGACTCACTCACCAAACTGCAGTCAGGTGTCAGCTGGGCAGCAGTCCCTCTGAGCTTGTGCTTGTTGGTAGAATTCAGTATCTTGCATCTGTATGACTCTTGGTGGCCTGCAGGAGAATCTCTCTCTGACTTCTAGAGCTTCTTTGAAAAGGCTTGCCTGATTAGGGCAGACCCACTCAGGAAAATCTCCCTTTTGGGTAACTCAGAGTAAACTGATACGGGACCTTAATTATGTCTGCAAAATTACCTTCTCCACAGTGTAACCTGGCACTCACAGGAGCCCCATGCATCATATCCCTAGGCCATAGAGGCCACACTCAAGGGGATCTTATAGGGTGTGTCCACCAGGGAGCAGGAATCTTGGAGTCATCTTAGAATTCACCCTCCTACAGAGGGCGAGAAAGTAAGCGACCAGTGCTTGTCTATTCTCTCCATTTAGTGGACTGTAATTTGGGAAGAGGTTGGAGAGCAGGACCAAAGATATTATTTTAGGTGTTTGTGGCTGGTTGTCCCAAGTCATGAGAGAACAGAAACTACCACTAAGTACAATCTAAGGATAGAAACTTAATTGTAGTGGCTTAGGGTGGAAATTTTGATTTCGAAAAGAAAAAGTGTTATCGATCGGGCAATTGTTGGGAGCTGTTTCAGGACCCACCCTGGTGAGGAGAGGGTGAATGAGAGGAGCTCTTTGCCCATGTTTGTGATTCTGTTGCAAACGGAGTTCCTGATGGAAGCTGTTTTTAAAGACAAACCTTGCATGTGACTTGGGGTTAGCTGTAGCCGTGCTTGTTGGACAAAGGCCCAGTTGTTGTGGGTCCTAGTTGCTCTCAACATGGAGGATAAAATTAGAGAGGAGGTTTCTGTCCATTTAACATGTAAAGTGTCAGGAAAAATGGGATATTACTGTCCTTCAGAGGGGTCTGTCTTTTAAGCCTGCGCCTGCCAGTGAGTTATTTTTGATCAGGAACGAAATATAGAGTATCCGTCTTCTGGGTAGAAAATGCTGTCTCTAGTCAGGTGTCCTCACTGTTCTTTATTCCCTGAGGACTATTTAAACCAGGTCTCACTTAATTTGATTAAATGGAGACTGTTTTTTAAAAACAAATGCTTCCCCCCACCATTATAAGCTCATAGGTTTTCACTGTAGAAAATACATGTAAGAAGAACAAAAAACCCACATCTGTTACACTATGCAGAAGTACGGTCACCATTTTGCTGTCTATCCGTCCATTCATTTCTACATTATGGCATTTACAGACAATTCTCTACTCTATAATCGAAAAATAGAGAATTCATTTTTTGTAATATATTTTCACTTTGTTATATATTATGAACATTTAGATGTTCATAATAGAAAGCTATTAACAAATAGCTTTCTACAATCACGTTTTTAATAATCACTTAGATATACTATAATTTACTGAAACAATCTTAGATGGGCTATTTTAAGTTTTAGGTAGATAGATGATAGCTGTTAAGTCAGGGTTATCCATCTTTATCAGTAAATTTTTCTTAGTGGTTGTGATGCTGTTGTGTTCATCCAACACTCCCTTCATTTTTCTTCATTTATTAGGTGCTCTGATGTCGTTGATGCTGTGCTTGCCGCTTGCAGAGGCGAAACTTGTGCTTTATGTTTACTTTTCCCCTGGTCTGTTCCCAAGGCTACGTGTAGAGTTTTTAAATACCTCTTTTGTGAGCTAGAAGCCCTAATAAACAAACCGCTTTGTTGAGACTGGAGTATTAGCACTGGCACAATTTACTAGTTTTACTGCACGTTACAGACATCACAGCGAGGTGGTCCCGCTGCACCTTCGTCCTACACACAGGCTGTGTACAGCTTTGTGAGTTGCTGTTTTTCTTTCCCTCTCCCTTCCAAATGGACTGCTGGTGGCAAAAATCTGTTTAAACAAAGGTGAGGAAAGGATCAGTTTATTACAAGCCCAGACTAAAAGTTAGAGGTTTAACCTATTAGAAACCTAAGCTTTGCAAATGTTGAGAGTAGTAGGATGAATGAGGAAAGGGGCACTAAGATGCAGATGGTTATCAAGAGAATTTTTTATTATAATGAAAATAGACCCATGGAAAGAGCCTGAATCAACATAGAGATTCCTCATAATCCAGCCGAGCCTATATATGGAAAGTCAGCTTCTTTTGCTTTTAGAAACACATGGTAGCATTTTTGATTGGTGTCATGATGGGGAGGGGAAGCTACTAGTATTTAGTGCCCAGGGGACCTGTGATGTTCAGGATAATGCCAATCAATGAAGAGTCTTTTTACCTAAAATTCCAACATGGTCTGCTTGAGAACCTCAAGCCCTTCAGACTTTTGGTTTCTTGAAAGGAATGGAAAAGAAAACAAGAAATTATGGCCATGAATTTTTTCTGGAGCATTCTAGAAATTGTCTAGTCCTCGTTCTCTCTCCACCATTTCTCATAGAGGGTCTGCAGAACTAAGGTTGGAAGGATATTGGTCCATGTAAGGAGATGTCGGTCAGGAGAAAGCAGTACAGAACTCTTTAAGTCTATTTTTCTCCATCTATACTTGGCCTGTAAGAGTGGAGTCATTTTTTTCTGACAAAAGCCTGTCTGGTTGTTTTTCTCATAGACCAGCTGTTCAAAAGCAGAAATCAGCCAATACCGTCCAGCTGTTAACTCAGCCATCCTCAGGGGAACTAATTCCTTGCAAAAAGAGTCTCGGAAAAGGCCAGAGAGAGGGAGTTGCAGGGAACACTGACTCAGGCTTAAAATTGGTTTTCAGGCTATTTTATTCCTTTAGGCACGTGGAAGCAGAGGCCACCTCCACCATAACTGATCTCAAGATTTCTGTCCGAGATGCAGGGGGCCTGGGATACCAGCTGGTCCTATTCTTTTATTTTACATTCTAAGAAAAGAGACCCAGAGAGGTTAAATGACTTTCCCAAGGTCACAGAGCCAGGTTGTGACAGAGCTGCATCTAAACCCAAGCCTTCTGATTTCAAATAGAGTGTCCTTTCTACTATACCAGTGGCTACCCTATTGACTTCTTATATTGTTTATTAATGAAGCTTTGCTGACTTTCTTTCCAAAATATTCCCCACCCCCACTGAAGCACTGCATCATTGTTTCATTGAAACCTTATGTCATTTCTGAGACCATTGGCTTCATGGGCAACAGGAAAGAATCTTTTACAACCAGAAGGCAAAGACTCCCTATTCATCATGCAGTAGGCAGTTATCCACCACTGTCCAATCATGGAAAAAAAAAGATGTAGAAGCATTGTTCTATATTCTCTATGGGAGAAGAGTATTCAGTTAAGCTATTTGGTAACAAGTTTTAACTTGGAATTTGCATGTGTTTCCGAGGGACTGCAGAACATCTTCAGTTTGCTTAGTCTCGTTAACAACTGTCGGCTAAAAAAAGAAAAAAAAAGCACAACCTAAAAGTTGAGAGTTATGTTTTATTCAGTGGACAAAACTGAGGACTTAAACCCAGGACACAGCATCTCAGAAAACTCTGAAAGACTGCTCCAAAGAGGCAAGAGGGAGAGCCAGGATATGTAGGAGTTTTTGCAGCAAAAGACCAGGTAGTCAGAACATCAAATGATCACTAAATTTAGTGCTTTTCTATGTATGGGAAGATGCAAGAGTCTGGGCTCACTGAAATCATTCCTTTTATGTGCACCTCAGCTGTCTGGGGCGTTTTCTTGTTCTTAGTTTCCTCAGGGTGCACTGTCGAGAATGGCTGCATTGGCTGACTGCTAGATGGGCTTGGCAGTGGGCAGCCTGTTTGTCTCCATCCTGAGTTCCCTGAGGGCTCACTGTCAGGGTGGCTGTAATGTGATGGCTTGATGGCAACATCCTTTGTTTACTGATATGGCAGGCGATATTTTAGTTCACACAACTCTGAGATCACTAGATTCCTTTTTATGGTCTTTCTTAGAAAGAGAACATTCTGGCCTCCTTTTTTCATCTTCCTTAGACATTCTTTAACTCTTCCAAGGTCAAATGAAGAGGAGGGGCAGGGTTTTAGCTAGGTGGCAGGGACTCTCTTGGTGGCAAAGGCACTTAGAGGGATACCTTTTGGAGCACCTGGACTCTAATTCCAGAGCAAGCCTTGAGAACCTGAACATACCCATCTGTTGGGAAAGATCTGGCAGGCTGCTGCTTAGATCGGAGTCAGGAATCTTTGAGCATGTCCAGGACATTTTCTCATGGCCAAGTTGCTCTGTTTTTCTCCTTTTCCGCTGGTGCGCCATCATGGATTCTCAGCTGCCCACTGGGTGATGATCTCATTCTTCTTACTGGCTTACTTTGGGTTTTCTGGCCCATTTTTTGTCAGTAGTACCACCAAAGAAGGAACTTGATAATTCAGTTTGGCTGTGACCAGTTCTCTTATAAATTGTTGAGCGAGAGGTGTACAAAAAATTATAATTGCTAGTTAAAATGAAGAAAGGGCACTGAAGAAACATATGATGTGATCAAAATGTTGTTGATAGTCTACAGAGGAATTTGCAGGGAATACGAGAGGTGTTTGAGACTGGAGATATGGGCCTGGTTTTCAAAAAGGGGAAAAGGAAGAGGTATCGATTATGAATGATGAACTGAACCTTGAGCCCCGTGGTAAGCAAATGAGTAAACTAGAATCTAGTATGAGATCACTAAGAATAAATAATATTTAACAAGCCTCATAATTTTTTATAGTGTTAATAGGCTGATAGATCAGAGAAATGCTTAATAATTTGTCCCAATTTCAGCAAGGCATGTAGTAATAACAGTAATAAAACAGCTATCATTTACTGAGCTCTTATTAGTGAAGGGAACTGTTCTAAATGAGTAGAGAAACATCAAATTTTGCATCTGTTTTTGGGATAAGGGGACAGGTGGTTTAGCATCTCTTAACTGCATCTTCTTTCTTTTAAAATAATGGAGCTTGGCTTTCTAATCACTCTTGTTTCTATTGATGGGATTTGAGTTAATGGCTCAGCTCGGAGCAGGCAGTGTGGGTAACAGAGAGCCATCTGGTGCTTTTTCACTCCCAACTGTCCTATCCTGACCAGGCTGTTGAGTTCCTAGATTCTAGTACCATTTGGAGAGAAAAGAGGATTCATTACCTCCGCTGGTTGAGTTTTGTAAGAGGAAGAAACATGCAGGAGCAGACAGCCAATGAGTGCCATGCTCCCACTAATGGCCATTGCTAACTGGCTAGTCAAGGTGGAGGTAAGAAATAACTATGTGCGTGACCGTGAGGGAGCTTTCATGTTCATAGCCCACTAATGGTTCTCAGCTAATTTTCACTTCCTATCATACCGTACTATATTATATCTAGATCAGACTATCTATGACTTCATTTTATTTTCACAACAATTTTGAATGGTGGAATGTATTCTTCCTAGTTTCAGGTGGAACAGAAAGCATGAGTGATGTGCCCAAGGTTATTGCTGATAATTGCAGAGCTGATCTAGCATATGTGCCCTCTGACTCATGACTCCCATGCATAAAATACTCCTTCAGATGGTTAAGATTCTCTGGTATGTTTCAGCAGGCCAGCATTCCAGAGAGGGGGAGCATGACTGTGAGATCTGACAGAGTGAGAATCTAAGTGGCTTTAAGCCAGAACTTGCCTGGGTCTCCCAGTTTGGTAACCTCTGGATTTTTTCTTGCTTTTATCTTGGGGTGAAGGAGTACTTTCTGGCAGTGAGTCATCCCTGTGCACTTACAGAACAGGGCAGATAATTTCTTGTACGTCTGAAGCACTTTCCCTTTACTCCTTCTTGCATTCTAGGGATGAGATTATCTCAGTAATTCTTACGACATATCTGGCTCACAAATAAAGGATAGCTTTCGAGGGAGTATGCCATTTTTTTCATAAAAACTTTATGGGCTCCTTTAATTTTTCATAGCTGACATCTTTGGCATTGGATCTTGACTTGGAGACAGAATTCTCTTATTGCAAAACATATGTTCTATTCAGAGAATTCCATGGAGGACGGCTATGGGACCCTCTTCAGTCATCCGTTTGGTGATCCTTAATGGTTAGTCACCATCTTTCTTATTACAGGATCTATAGTATAAAGAGGTCAACCTTCAACTCTTTGATTTCATGTACCACCCTAGATCTCAAATTAGAGGTCATTTCTTAAATTAGAATGACCAAGTAGACGCAGATGATTTCCAGTGTTTCTTCATGCTTCATCAGTCTATGATTTGGAGCCTGTTATCATAATCAGAAGTTTTCTGGAATGGCAAAATACCAGATTTTAGTTGTTTTAGTGTCAGACCTAAGAGCGTACAAACAATGAATGTCTTAGCCTGGGCCTTCACTGAAGTATATGAGGGAATGCCCTGGGTGTTTCCTGGTGGAGTAAAGACTGAAGTGTTGGTAATGGAAGGTGTGTGATGGAAGAGGGAAAATGGGAAGTTGTTTTCTGTTTAGGAGAGTGGAAAGAACCTGAGAGGAGCAGATTATGTTTGTAGAGGGGGCAAGAGACCCAATTAGACCAGCCTGACCAAAACAGCCTCTGAATTTCCTCATATAATGAGAAGATAAAAGGGTTGAAACCTGCAAATTGAAGGTAAAGGACAGGAGGAGTATCAAACAAAGGATAAAACATCAATTAGGAAGAAACTCTTCAGGGACGTTAACTGGGAAATAGTGAATAAGAAACTTAAATCAATTTTAAGTCTAACTGTGGGGAATTTGGACTTTGAGTTACACGTTGGAGAATTTTTTAAGTGTGAGAGTTTAAAAGCAAACATTTTGTTGGCTTTGGCCTGTAGGATAGATCAGGCAGAAAGCCCCACAGGGTCACCAGCACTCCCATTGAGAGTGTGGAGGTAGAATCTGGATTTAGGGGTCAAAGTGGAGTAGGCGGGAAGGAAGAATCGGTCATCCTGATGGCTGCCTCTCACCATCCCAGGTACCTCTGGCTCTCCCACCGTGGATGTAGAGAACAGAATGGCAGATTCTCTACTGCCTCAGCCTTGAATGGTTGGCTTGATCATGGTTTTGAAGGGCTCTTGTTTGTTGGGAGAATTCAGCTGTCTGGCAGAAGGAAGAGGCAATAGAAGGACTCTGGAGGATGGTTTGAGTTTCTCAAAACCAATCAGAGAGGACTCCTCCATCTTATATGGACTATAATTTATTTCTGGAATGGTTCTGACTGCTCTGAAAGGACCCTAAGGATTTCCTCCCGTAGTGTGAGGTGATTGCCCAGATCTCAGGCCCACATTGCAATTCAAAGAAGCATTTGACAGTCAGGAATCTGGTTGCTGAGGTCTCTGTGTTAGTGATCGGGAGGGAGAAGGCTGTGCTGGAAGTATACGGACGTGGGAACCAGAAAGCAGGAATCCTGCTCTACTGCACTCTCTCCACAACCTCCAGCTGTACACTCTGGATAATCCTTGATCTTGTCAAGATCAGATACAACAGTGATGTGGAAGTG
This sequence comes from Phocoena sinus, assembly GCF_008692025.1. Classification (NCBI taxonomy): domain Eukaryota; kingdom Metazoa; phylum Chordata; class Mammalia; order Artiodactyla; family Phocoenidae; genus Phocoena; species Phocoena sinus. The sequence continues at coordinate 15,587,174 of NC_045771.1, forward strand.
TTTTGTCATATGTAAACCATTATGTGTTGGACATGGGAGATGATATTATCCTTATTATTCTTATATTTTCTTGACATTTTTATTCCTGTGGGGATTGGTTAGACACTGTTAAGCCATGGAAGGAGAGGCCTTCCACCAGGCTAAGGCTAGTTTGGGTTCAGAAAGAACTAAGAAGTGCATTTTGGGGCATTTGCAGCTGTCTGTGTAAGTGAGCCAAGAAGTAGGCAGATTGAGTTTCTTTGCGCCAGCTAATGCTGAATCTCTTAGCTTTCCTTTGCCAGCAGAAGCCACCACTGGTGTTTTTCTCTTAATCTCATGAACTGATTTGTTTGTATAAAGTGAAGCAGTGAATTTTTTTTCACATCAAATGTTAAGCTAAGAACTACTGTAGACCATTCAGGATTGGACTGCATTCAGAGAAAGTGCATCATTACCTGTTTTAATGATGTAGTTTAAAAAGGAATTCGTATTGGTACATCTCCCTTGAAGCACACGGCATATGTAAAACTTTATATTTGCATAATTAATAAATTAGGGGTGACTCTTTTTACAGAAAATAGAATATATCCTATCAATGGACTTATAGCAGGTTTCCTTTAAATAAGCATCCCTAGTACCTTTATAATTTGATTGACATATTTCACATACTTGTTTTACAAAGAAAGCCACATCTGGATATTAAAAACCAGAGTGTGCATGTTTTGGAATTGGGCTCTTTAAAAAACAATTTTGGCCACTGCTTGTAAAATTTCGGTAAAGCAAACATCACTTCATCAAAGAAACAAAACCCCCCAAATTTCCAAACCTCTTGTGTAACAGAGTTCCAAGCCTCAGCTCCCAATTTTTTTTTTAATTTAGAGAAATATGTAATGTATCTAAATTTTGGTACCAGAAAAAAATTGGGTCCCCTTGAAATTTCACTGTAATAAGGTTTGACTTGTGAGCCTTTTTTTTTTTCCTTGTAACTTTGACAAAGTGGCCTTTTCTTCTCCAGGTGGTCATCTGGCCCTTTTCTGTGTGGTATGTGCGCAGGGCACATATGCAGGGCACATATGCAGGGCAGGAATCCCCTCAGGTCTAACGTGCGGCTCCCCTGGGAGAGTGGGGGGGGGGGGGAAGGTACCTCTTACCCCCTCCCCCTCCCCTCTCTACCTCACCTCCCTCCGTCCTCCGCAATACAGGCGAACTGTGTTTTACTGGAGGGAAACCTTGGTTTCTAAAGTGAATTTGAGGCGTGCCCTCCAAATTACTTCCCTGCCTGTCTTTGAGGCTTTCGGGGTTGTCAGCTTGCCCCCGCCGTGTCCACTATATCCGTGACTGCTGTCTGTGGAGCATTCTGTGCTCTGGGCAAGGCTCCTAGCTGCGATTTTTCAGTAAAAACCCTTCTTCCCCTGCCTGAGACGGAGCCTCCAGCCAGCAGCCGGTTTCCAGGCGGCGGGCCTGGAGAATAGGATCTTTGTGGGGCGCGGACGGCGGAGCCCGAGCCTTGGACCCGGGCCTCCTGCAGGGAGCGGTCAAGTTCTGCTTTCGGAGCTTGCGCCCCACCCGTTTCACTGCCCCTGGGCAGGGTAACAGGGGCAAAGCTAAATAAACCCAAGAAGCAGAAAGAGGGCGTTTTCCCTCGTTCTTTTCCTAAGGTGCAAAGCTTTTCCATTTTAATATCACCTGCCACATTTTAGAAAATTATAAAAGTGTAGCAGAGCCGAATAGCTTGTCAGCAATGACTGATAACGCGTCGTGTGTTATTACTATCACCTCTGCTGGGAGTGTCTACCCGGAATCCACGGAATCCTCCTCTCCATGGACAGACCCCGGGGGGAGCGGGGTGGGGGAGCCCCACAGAGTCCTGCACTTGGCGTGTAGTGCCCGTGGGCATTTTTCCAGCAGGAAGCTTTCATTAGATTCTCAAAAGGGTCTACATATCAAAAAAAGGTGAGAAACTACTGACCAAGTCCAAAGTCTTCTCAATCACTTCCCCTCACCTTCCAACACACACACACACACACACACACACACACACACACACACACACACACACAGAGTTTTACAGACGAGGAGACAGAATCCAGAAGAGGTGGGGTGACAGCCAGTGAGGTGTAGGGCTGAGACTAGAACTCCTGTCCCTACTCTGATCCAGCACAAAAGATGTTGGGCCCACATCAGGGGGACAAAATTGCTTTAGAACCTTTTCTATGAGCCCAGCAGTCATGCGACATACTTCAGATAACTCATGTTGCACCTCAGGACAGTCCTCTCTTTATAAGATGACCTTTAATCATATTTTGTCCACGCCTTGCCCAGTGCGGGCTTTGCTCACAGGAGCTGCTCACTCTGTTGAGTGAGTGAACCCCCGTGAAGAGCAGCACAAGAAAGACAGCTTCATATCTTTATACAACTAGTTGCTGGAGCTCAAGAATTACGAATCCTGGGCTTCCCTGGTGGCGCAGTGGTTGAGAGTCCTCCTGCCGATGCAGGGGACGCGGGTTCGTGACCCAGTCCGGGAAGATCCCACATGCCGCAGAGCGGCTGGGCCCGTGAGCCATGGCCACTGAGCCTGCGTGTCTGCCCCAACGGGAGAGGCCACAACAGTGAGAGGCCCGCGTACCGCAAAAAAAAAAAAAAAAAAAAAAAAAAAAAATTACGAATCCTTCATTTTCCTTCCACTTTCCTCACCCCCACAACCCTGGTTCTTGGGGCAGTTGTTAGGAGAAGGAGGCAGCCCAGACTTGAAACCACTCTTCCCTTGCAAGCTCTTTTGACAGCTAGTTAAGGGCCTGCAAACACAAGTGTAAATGCTTCAGAGTCAGGGTAACTTCTTATAAAGTTAGTAATTTATGTAAGGTTAACAACTTCTCTTAATTTATCTGATTTGTAAGTTTGGATATGTGTTTTAAACATTGGATAGCATTTATTTATAATTGTTGGGGAGGCCTGGGCTCTAATTTAGATTTGTTTACTGCTCGACTGGGATATTATACAATAATAATAGGTGGAAAGAGAAAATTGGTGAGTACATATGATCTGTGATCTGTGCTGGGCTCAGAGGGGGGTAGGTAAAAGTGTTTACATCTGGGTCACAGAGTTTATAAGGCCTAATGACAAAAACTTTAAGTTGGCAATGAAAGGAACATCAAAGGAAAGTAAAAAAAAAAATGTCCAGTTAAGAAATACTTATTTGAAGAGCTGTAGTTTGTCAGGGAAGTGAAAGGTCAGTTCAAGCTGTGTCTGTCTAGGATGACTTTGTAAAAGAAATAGATTTATTTTGTTTTAGGTAGATTCCTGATAGGAGAGGAAAATGAAAGGATATTCTAGGAGGAATAGTGGGGAGAGCCAGTGTACAAGGAGAGAATGTCCACATTTTGTTTCAATTTTGATAGGCTTTTGTTTTTTAAAAAAGCTTTTTAAAAAATTGATTGCTTTGCCAGTGAAGCGTTAGGTGCATTACATGCATTATTTAATTTAATCATCGCAACAGGAAGCTGGTAGTATTATTATCCTCACTTTACAGTTGGAGCAAACTGGAGTTTGGAAAACTGAAGGGTCTTCTTCAGGTTTGCACAGCTAGGAGCCAGGATTCAAATCCAGTCGTCTGGCTCCAAAGCTGTATTGCTCCAGTGTCCAATATGGACACTGTTAGGGCTGGAATGAAAGTGTCATGTATTAGAATAAAGGGAGTGACTTCCCTGGTGGTCCAGTGGTTAAAACTTCACCTTATGAACTTTCATCAAATCTTTAACCGTGGTCATTTTTAAGTCTTTTGTCATTTACAGACAGTTGCGGATGTACTCTGATGCTTTGGAAATATGTTCCTATAAAAGGGTTTCATCTTCAAGGAATTCATGGAAAAGACTGACAAGTACAGGTTTCTGGTAACTGACTCTACTGCTGAACTGAATGAATAAGCATTTTCAGAACTCTAATGGAAAACTGATGAACTCATAAAAGTGCTAACAAAAGATCAAGATAAAAAAATTAATTACATGGGACTGAGTGAACTGATGAGGATGATTATAATTTTTGTGACTTTCTGTTTGAATTTTAAAAAAAAGTCCCACAAGGACTCAGAGGCAAAAAATATACAAACCAATTTTCACTGCAAAGTAAAGGAGCTGTAACAGTGGAGGATTCCTGGACTAAATGTCAATATTATGACATAGTATGAGTGTGTTTCGTGTTTGATAATTGCAATCATTGTTGCTCCTGTTGTGGTCATCCATTTACAATGCTTGGTGTCAGTCTATTTATCTCTTGTAAAAATAAAATACAGTGTGTGTGTGTGGAAAAAAAAAAAAAAGACCCAGGAACTAGGAGAAGGAAAAGGTTTGTGATGCTTCTCTTTTTTAAAAAAAAAAATTTCTTTTGACTTATTAATAAACTATAGAGAAAATTGAAAAAAAAATAGAGAAAAGTACAATAGGATCTTCACATTCTTAAGGAATATTAAACAATAAAAACAAATCACCAAAAAAAATGGTCCACATCAAAAAAAATCTTAAGAAAATAAAGAATAAAGGGGGACAAGACTTCACAGGACGGTTGGGGCCAGGTTGAAGGATGTTAAATGCCAGCTCTTCAGTAATGGAGAGACAGACCTTGAAAAGGGTTCATAAAGGAAGTTGCACGCATCTTCACCGAAGAGATGAGGAATATTCATGTCATGAGATAGAGGTTTAACCTCGACGGGAAGTTTCTTCCAACCGGAGAGTCTGTGATGTGGCTTTGAACCCTTTGGCAGAACCACGCTCAAAGGGCAAGAAAATATTTCTGTTCTCATTGCTGATGCCCCGTGGAAGTGATACCAGGAGCGTCTCCATCTAACAACCCCCTGACACATTTCTACACTTCAAATGTGAGGACTGTGTGTTCATAATGGATGAGTGGATGGACTGTCAGTGAGTCTGTCTTTTGTTTTTTAAAATCCAGTCTATACTACATGTCAGCTTTAGAGGCTGACTTAAATGATGGAGCATTCCGTGGTAGAAAGTACATGGGCTTTGGAACTGGCTAGCCTTGGGATAGAATATTAATTCAATTATGCATCTCCAACCTTAGGCAATGTACCTAACCACCCTGAGCCCCAGTTTTCTCATCTATACATGGAGACATGCCTACCTTATAGCAAAACACTTAGCTCATTTTCTGAAAATCTAATATGTGAAGCACTAAGTCCATCAGATGAGCCTACCACCTGATCCTATCAACATCTTCATTAATGACCAGCATCAGCATCGTGTTTTCATCCAGGTTAGAACTTCTCCAAGCCGTTGGGTTGTAAAGCTCGATACTTCTTTCCTAGGAGAAATAATGTGGGGAAAGTTCGGTCAGTTTGCAATAAGAGGATCTGTGTTCAAGGCGAAGCTCAAACAGTAGGTGACTGAGACCTTGGACAGTGGGTTTAAAGCCAACTTCCCAGGACTGATGTGAGCATTGGTTGAGGCGAAAGCTGTGAAAGTATTATAAACCCATAAAGCTTGATGAAACTCTTAGGCAAAACGGTAAAATGCTATTATGCCATGTCTTTGAAAGAATTCAACTGACATTTCATAGCCCTTGAACTACTACACGACTAGTCCTTTGCTAAAGTGTTTGTAGGCAGAAAGCCTCCCTCTTTGAGGCTCACTTTGCTTCTTTCTCTGGTCTTCGGCCTCCAAGACCATATGCCCCTCTCTCACTGGCATTAAAGATGGTCTGACTCTGGCCTGGTTCCTGCACAAGCAGTGGGAGCTTGACCTGTCTGCTGAGCCCCAGAGCCCATAGCTGCCAAGGAGACCCAGCTGGAGCTAATTTGCTGGGCTGAGTCACAGCGTCTGGTTGGGACAAGTTGGGCGTATCCTTGGGACCCCAAAGACGCACAAGTGTCTCTCTGGGACCTTCTCAGTGCTCACCACTTTGCTGAGTTCCTCGGTGTGGGTGGTGGTTAAGCACAGTTGCTCCCTTCTTCTGAGGAGCTTCTTTTTCCAGCGGAAAGGTTGTCATAATGCACTTTTTTTTTTGGCCGTACGTGGGCCTCTCACTGTTGTGGCCCCTCCCGTTGCGGAGCACAGGCTCCAGACGCGCAGGCTCAGTGGCCATGTCTCACGGGCCCAGCCGCTCCGCGGCATGTGGGATCTTCCCGGATCGGGGCACGAACCCGTGTCCCCTGAATCGGCAGGCGTACTCTCAACCACTGTGTCACCAGGGAAGCCCCATAATGCACTTTTTAACAACCATGAGTTCTTCAGGACTCCCTGTCATTTAGGACTAAATTGTTTGGTGACATGATAATCACTACAAAATCCAAAGTAAGGGGAGGTCAGGGATGGTTAGCAGAGTTAGAGAAGGTTTATTATTGGTTATCCAGGGGATGTTCATGAAAACATTCATCAGTGCTGCTCAGGAGAAAGAAAATGGTGTCAGCAGAGCAGCCCAGCATGGCCAACTTCCATGGGAAAGCCCCGGCAATCAAAGAGAGCCTTGCCTCAGGATTCCGGAGGCTGAGATGGGCCAGCATATCTGGCAAGGGCTGACACTGCAGCACAGGGACAGAATTGTGGCTTGGGAATGCAGGGGTTGTGAGTTCAAGTCTTGCTTTTGCATTTTACGTTGTGTCATTTATTTCTCTTCTTGTTTCCTTAATTTTGGTCTTGAAAAGAATTCCATCAAACGCTTGCAGAATATTCACCCTCAGGTAACCAGTAAATTTGTCTTTGGGGAGCCGCTTACAGAATCAGACCCTGGCTTCATGTTATCAGAGAGTCAGGAAACCTGCATCCTAGTCTTAGCCTTGAAGCTGTTCCACTCCTTGCCATGCAAAGTCCGATCCATGGGCCAGCAGCATTACCTGGGAGCTGATTAGTAATGCAGAATCTCGGGCCCACCTAGATTTGTGAATCAGCATCTATGCCTTAAGATCCCCAGGTGATTCATATGCACATAAAAGTTTGAAAAGCACTGGTCTACATGATCAGCTCAAGGAAGACAGGGTTTTTTCTGTCTTCTTCTTTATTACTTTATATCCACAGGACCTATCTAAAGTTTAGCACATGATGGCTGCAAAATCCATGAATCTTTCTCTGACCTTGAGCATGTCCAAACTTCTAGGGTTTGTAAACTTCCAGTGACTTTGTAAACTTCCAGGGACTTAATTGTAAAGTGGTGTAGGGAGAGAGGTGGTGAGTGGAGATGCGGTCAACCTTCAATGGTTGAAAAACTGACATGAACATTAGAATCACGGGTGGTAGTGGTGGTTTTTATATGGTTGTCTTTGACCTACTAAGTCAAAAGCTCTGACGATGGGTCATAGGATTGGTATGTTTTAAAATTTCCCTTTATGTTCAATAATGTTTATTACAATAGCATATATGAAAAAAATCTTTAAATGTCCCTCAAGAGGAAATGGATAAGTACAATGTAATACAATTCAGAAATTGAACTGAATGAAATAGAGCTACACATGTAAACATGAATAAGCTAAAAAGTTTTTTGCAAGAAGAAATTTGCAGAGGAGGTGTGAAGTATGGTGCTGTTTCCTTAAAGTTTAAAAAGTCCGTATGTTTGTAATAGAAACATACTTATGTAGTAAAAGTGTAAAGTCCTAGATGGGAAAAATAAACACCAAGTTCAGGGTAGTAGTTAACTCTGAGAGGAAAGAAGGGGATTGGATAGGAGCTTCATGTTTTATTTTTTAAAAAAGAAAGAAAGAGTAAAGAAAAAATGTTCCAGTAACAATGTGGAAAAATAATTTTTTAAAAAGGAATCTACACGTAATTATTTATGGTTCTATTTTCTCTAATTTTTCTGAATGCTTGAAATATTCCATTATAAAACAACTACAACAAAATTCTTCTGGTGATTGTGAAGCAGACAGTTGGCATCTGGGAATTCTTGCCTTAGATGCTTCTAAGGACCTTTCAGTTCTAAATATGTTTGTATACAGAGAACCCTCTCCCAACCACCCTGTCTTGTTCTCACAGATGACCCATGCCTATTAGGATGTGCCCAAGGCCTGTGGCTTCTCTGCCTTCTGTCCTGATGAGATGCAGCCATAGCTCATGTTTGTGCTGTTGGTGAAACCCAGCAATCTAACTCTGCCTTAAGGACCTAGCCTGCAAGGCCTCCTCCCTGTTGTCTGCTTCTCTCCTTTACAAAAGCAGAAGTTCTGCCCTACAACTATCCTAATATTAGAGCTCTAACCTTAGGGTTACCACCTGCCCCCCGCTTCCCCAAGCTGCATTCATTTTCATAACACCTTCACTGACACTTCAGTTCAATGGTAGGACTTAGTTGCTCTGCAAATCCCAAGAGTTTTCATTGTCTACCCCAAGTATCACCATTTGCAATCAGTTCTCTTATTGCTGGACCTGCTTTCCTAACTTCCTTTCTATTCCAGAGGTGTCCCTAAAGTTTAATCGATAAGGATGACACCTGTTGGTCTGTGACTCAGGGAACATTAAGAAGGTAGAAGTGGCTCTAACAGCTGGTATCAAGTGAAATTTTAAATTAAATTATATTATAATTATTTTTAATATACTCTACTGCAGTAGTTCTAAACCAAGGGTGATCTTCCCCTTACCCCCACCCCCACCCCCCTGGCCCTGGCCAAGGGACATTTGACAATGGCTGGAGACATTTTTGGTTTTCACAACTAGGGGAGTGCTACTGGCATGTAGTGAGTAGAGGCCAGGAATGCTGCTAAACATCCTACAATGCACAGAACAACCCTGCCCCCCCATAACAAAGAATCACCCATCTAAAATGTCAGTAGTGCTGAGGTTGAGAAACCCAGCTCTACAGACCCTCATATCATGAACATCCCCCTATCAGTGAGGGAGAGTAGATGGGGCTACAGTCCTTTAATGTGGGACCATGGAACGAGGGATATAGGACTCCCTGTGAATATATGTATAGACCATTTCTGTATCATTGTCATGGCATGGCGGTGGGTAGGGAGGTGTTGCTGTTGGAGATGGAAATGAGAAGAGATTAAGGAGATTAAGGAAAAACTAGAAAGGGACAAAGTCCAGGTACTTGGGAGAATAGAAGGAAGCTGCCTCTGATGCCTTTGAACTTGGCACTTGGCTATAAATAACACTTCCATGCTTCAAAAATACAAGGTAGCTTATTTTAAAATATTCCCAATGCAAAATGTGGTGGATAGTTCCAGTGATGGCCCCGAGTGAGTCATGCCATCCTGTTTACACTTGCCTGCGATGTGATTTTGCAGTTCCTCTGGTCAAGAGGTGGTGTATATTTTCCCACCCCATGAGTCTGGGCTGGCGTTGTCACTTGCCTTGACCTGAAGAATGTGGAGGGAGTGATGATGTGTGACCTCTGAGACCATGCAGCTTTGGTTTTCTCCCTTTGGGAACATCTCTACCATCCTATGAGGGCTCCCAGCCTGCTAGAGCCTCTTTGAGAAAAAGGCCCAGGTGTCCAGTGTCCCGGCCCAGCCCCCTCCAGCCTTCCAGCTCATTGTGCCTTTGTCAGTGAACCCAGGTGAAATCAGCACATCCACCCAGCCAACCCACAGAGTGGTGAGAGATAGTAACTCTTGGCTGTTGTAAGCCACCACTCTTTGGGGTGGTTTGCTACACAGCAACAGATAACTGGACATTGTGTATAAGGGACTTCATCTGAAGCAGTGGATGATATTTTTGCTTTAGAACATGTGTGTAAATGTCAGATCATGGTTAAGAGAAACTGAGTCCTTCCTCCTTTGTTTCTTGTAGCACTTCTCGGAGCTGCTGGATGAGTTTTCCCAGAACGTCTTGGGCCAGCTCCTGAATGACCCTTTCCTCTCAGAGAAGAGTGTGTCGATGGAGGTAGAGCCGTCCCCAACGTCCCCGGCACCTCTCATTCAGGCTGAGCACAGCTACTCCCTGTGTGAGGAGCCTCGGGCCCAGTCACCGTTCGCCCACGTCACCGCCAGTGACAGCTTCAATGATGGTAAACCCAGAGCAGGGGAAGCAGCTGGGACCTCGGCACCTTTGTCTCTGACCTCCTTGAGGGTGTGGAGTGTGTGTTATCATTAGCGCCCCCTTCAGCCACATACCTGCTGTGTGTGGCCTTGTGCTTGGGCCATGGGGAAATGCAAAGAGACACAGAATACCTCTCTCTACCTGAGACTGTGTGCTCTGGGAATTTGCTAGAGCTGAATGGTACTAATTGCTTTCTCTGACCCTGTGGACTGGGCAGCAAAGCATCCTTTTGCAAATCAAGTTGGCCTATCTGGTTGATAATTCCAGTACATCCATTGTTTCAGAGGTCATGCCATTTTTTTTTCTGAGAAATCATTTTTATGACCATTCTTTCCGTAAACACTTCTTGGGCATCCTCTTAACCTATTTTCAGCATGTTTCATCGACCCCATGTATAGGAGATCTTGTCTAGCATCCCTACGACTTTTTTCATTGGTTACCCTTTCGTGTCCATTATCAATGCCATTAGTATGGTATGTGTTAAAGGTTTAGTTTTCCTGACCTTAGAGATGTTCAGATGTTTTGACTATTAATCCATAGGCCTTTAATTGGTATAGGCTGTATGTATACTTTTAAAATTTAATTTTCTATGTTTGTTTTCCTAGAAGTATAATCAGCTATTTTAGTATCTTGAGTTAAGTTTTGAAAATTATATTCTCTAATACTAGTTTGACATATGCTCTCTTCTCCCAGGAGGATGAAAAGTGTGGGAGATGGTCACTAACTTGATATCCTCTGGCTTGACCTGGATGTCCCCCTCCCTTCCTATACCACTGTACACATGGCAACATCTTGTGAAATGGCTACCTACAGAGCAAGCTCCCTCCTGCTTCTTTGGGTCAAAGGCAAATGCTTCCTATCAACTTCACAAATAGGCTATTAGTTTTGTGGAGGAATCCCTCGTCCAGTTGGGGTTCTTAGGTCTACTACTGGCCTCTAAGAGAACCAACTTTGGGATCAGTAAAACATCATATCTTGGGACAGAGAATGCTCTAGGTTTTTTCTTTCCCATCTCAGATCTATTCTTCCTTTGATTAGAGGTTTGCTGACCAGCAGCCCAGGAAATCTGGCCTTATATCCTCAGTAAAGGGAAGGCCCCAAATATGTGGGTGGATTCTTTCTTGATTGGACCCTCTAGAGCCTTAACTGTATTCTCAGATTTTTCCTGACAAGAGGTCAGATGCATGATGATTTAATCCTTCCTCTCTGTGGTTTGTCCACTTTCTCTACCTCAAATCTGGAGAACAGGGTGAGGGGAAGACTCCTGGGAAGGAAGGGAAGAAGTAGAGCTAAAATAATTTGAGGTTTTGGAGCTGTTGTGAGGGTAAAATGAGATGATGTGTTTAAAGAACTTAGGACAGTGCCCACCACACAGCATTTCAATAAATCAGTGTTTTCTCTTTCATCTTCTGTTGTTGTAGAGCTGTTATTGTTCTTCTTCCTGATCCCCTTCTTTTCCTCCTCCTGCTTCTGTTTCTTCTGCTTCTCCTCCTTTTTGTCTTTCTTCTCCCCTCCTCTGTACTCCATCTTCCTTCCCCCTCAATTTCTTATTAAATCACTTCCAGGAATGACCTCAGTTCAAATGCAGGAATATGGTCTCTGTTATGACTAAATACTCCTCATTTTATCATTACACAGAGGGCCACTGTAAGGACTCAGCCTTCTTCTGGGTTTTAGCTTAGATAAATTCATGCAGTCCCTGCCTTAGTTGTTTTATTTTTAAAGTAGACTCTAGCACTAGATGAAAGGTTGGACTAAATTGACCTTTAAGATTTGTTTCCAATCCTGAGATTCTGTATGGGTATGGTTTCTGTTTAATATTTGTATCTGCCTTTGCTCATGGTTTTCCCTGTATTCTCTTTACTGCTTTGCCTCTGTTATTCCTACAATTCCTTTGATGTCTCTATTTCAAGCCCTACTTCCTTTGTGGAAGTCATTTCTGATACCTCTTGTATTAGTTATCTACTGCTGTGTAACAGATCTCCCCAAATTCGTGGCTTAAAGCAGTAGTAATCATTCATTACCTCTCATTATTTCTGTGGATCAGGAATTCAGGACAGGCTCACTTAGCTGCTTCTGTTTGTTGACTGAAAAAAAATGTTGAGAATTATGTTTTTTTATTTGGCAGAATTTCTGAGGACTTAAGCCTGGGAAGCAGCTTCTCAGATAGCTCTGAGGGACTGCTCGGAAGAGGTGAGGGAGGAGCCAGGATATATAGGAGTTTTTGCAACAAAAACCATGTAGTCAGAACATCAAAAGATTACTGTTAATTAAAAAAACCCAGACATCTCAAGTTAGTGAATTTACCATTTTTTCTCTGTATAGGAAGATGCAAGTGTCTGGGCTCATTGAAATCATTCCTCTGATGTGCACCTTAACTATCTAAGACCAGTATCTTGTTCTTTCCCATCCTGAATCCCCTCAGGGTGCACAGCTGGGGACAGATGCAGTGGCTGAGGGCTTGATGGCTACAACATCCTTTGTTTGCTGATATGGCAGGTGGAATTCTTTGTCCACATGGTTCAGGATCTCTCATGAGGTTGAAATCGGATGTTGGCTGAGGCTTCAGTTATCTGAAGACTTTTCCAGGATTAGAAGATCTACTTCTAAGGTGGTTCCATTACATAGCTGGCAAGTTGATGCTAGTGAATCAGTTCCTCTCCATGGCGCTGCTTGAGTATCACCACAGCATGGGAGCTGGCTTCCCAAAGAGTGAGGGATACGTTGGTGGTGTAGTGGTGAGCATAGGCACCTTCCAAAGAGTGAGAGAGCCAAGACACCAAGGCAGGAGCTGAAATACTTTTTCTGACCCAGCTGTGGAAGTTATTCTGTCAGTCACACAGGGGAGTCCTGATTCCTTGTGGCTGGGGACCATATAAGGATGGGAATGCCAGAAAAACAGGACCACTGGGGGGATGTCTTAGAAGCTGACCACCACACTTCTTCTCATAGTAATGTCTATAAACTGGCTTCTTCCATGTCTGGACTCCTTTATCACATGTTATCAGTGCCTTACAGTGTAGCCATTCATTCTCCTAGTGGTTCTTGAGTTGTTAAGGGAGAAGGTATAGGAGACTGAATGAAGCATGTTCCCAGCCTTTGGTGATACATCAGGGGAGACACCTGCTCTGCGTGCCCCATCACTGTGCAGACACGCTGGGCTGCAGGTATTTGATCAGGTTACAGTTTCCTGGCTGCTAGCAGTTGTCTTCTGCAGGATCAAGCACAGTGCCAAGTAGAGGTAAGTATTTTACAGGTGCTTTGTGATTCATTTAAAAAATTCATTCCTTAGCTATTCACTGAGCACCTACTTTGTGCTTAATCTGCCACCGACTATCCTAAGCACTGGGGGATAAAGACTGAACACAAGTTATAAAGATCTCTGCTTCATGGAGTTTATATTCTAGGATGTGAGGGGGGAATAGGAAATAAGAAAAAGTAAAGAAGTAAACTATATATATGTATTCGATGGTGATCAGTGATATACAGAAAAATAAATCAGAAAAAAATAGGGAGATGTTGGAGGAGGGGGGAGTTTCTTAATCCATTCAAGTTGCCATAACAAAATACCACAGACTGGGTGGCTTGTACACAACAGAAATATATTTCTCACAGTTCTGGAGGCTGGAAGTCTGAGATCAGGGTGTCAGCATGGTTGGGGGAGAACCTTCTCTGGTTGCAGACTTCTCATTGTGTTCTCACATGGTGGAAGGTGCTGGGGAGCTCTGTGGGGTCTCTTTTATAAGGGCACTAATTTCATTACAGAGGGCTTCACCCTCATGATCTAATCACCTCCCCAAGGCCCTACCTCCTATTACCATCACTTTGGGCATTAGAATTTCAGCATATGAATTTGGGAGGACACAAACATTCGAACCATAGCAGTGGGGGAGTTGAGGTTTTAAATAGGATAGACAGGGAAGGCCTTTCTTTGAAGGTAGTATTTGAGCAAAGATCAGCAGATGAGGGAAAGAACTAGGTGTATGTCTAAGAGGCTTCTAGGCAGAGGAAACGGCAAGTGCAGAGGCCCTGTGTCAGGAGTGTGATAACAATATAGCAATACCTATATTGTATTTAGTTATCATCTGTGGAGCTAGTCAGCCATTCAGCAGCCTTGTTTCTAGACTATGCAGATTAGAGCTGGCCGAAACAATCTGGGCAACTTTCCCCTTCACTTCCGTGTTTGTTGAACACTTACTGTGTGTCAAGCACTGTCGTAGATACTTGTGAGACAACGATGGTAAAACTTACACCCAGACTCTAGGGAAAATGCCTTGTACCCCAATACTTGATCAGACCGAATATGAGCAGTGTCCCAAGAGGAAAAGAAACTAGAAGTTCAGAGCGAACGCCCAGTGAAGATCACAGGAAGAATTGCATGAACAAGGCAGAATTTCGTTTGGGCCCTAAAGCGTTGAGTAGAGTTGAAACAGTGGTGATGGTTGGAGGGAAGCACATAGTGGGCAGAGGGCTAGGACATTGATTCTTCTAAACCAAGACCCCGACTAAAATGATTGCAAATAAGCAGGTTTCCAAAAGTTGAGGGTCCCTTTCTCTTCCCAATAACACTATTTCTTTGCTTTTTAAATGCTAATCAGTATAAATGCAGCATAAAGGAACTCATAGGTGCCACCTATACTGATAGCTTAGTGTGGGGAGAAATGATCAGTCAGTCTTTTCCAGGAAGCTTTCTTATCATTAGACCAAAGCACACACCACTCAGTTCCCCCCATCTGGCCCCTCCTTCTGTTTAGAGGTGCTATACTGCTGTGCACGAAGAATGTGTCGCTTGCCGTATTGTATCAATAAACAAAAGATGTTGTGGCCATCAAGCTGTCAGCCAGACTGTGCACCCCAAGGGGATTCAGTATGGAAAAAAGCAGGATCCTGGCCCTAGATAGTTCTGGTGCATATCAAAGGGATGATTTCAATGAGCCCAGACTCTTGCGTATTCCCACACAGAGAAAAATGCTAAATTCATTTCCTTGAGGTGTCCGGTTTTCTTTAATAAACAGTAATCTTTTGACGTTCCGGCTACCTGGTTTTTGTTGCAAAAAGTCCTGTATATCCCGGCTCCTCCCTCACCTCTTCGGAGCAGTCCCTCAGAGTTATCGGAGAGGCTCTTTTCCAGGCTTAAGCCCTCAGAAAGTCCGCCGAATGAAACATAGTTCTCAACTTTTAGCTTGTGCAACATTTTAAGTCAGCACTGCAATAGGCCATGCTGGTAATTTGCTGAGAATAGGTACAGTGGGTCAGATATATTTTGCAGAGAGTTTCTGATCCACAGTTCATCTTTGTTAAGTACCGGTTTCTCTCTGAGTGAAAGCTTTCTATGCCAGCTTTTGTTTTTTTCTAGCCACACAGCATGCAGGATCTTAGTTCCCCAACCAGGGATCGAACCCGTGCCCGCTGCAGTGGAAGCACAGAGTCTTAACCACTGGACCGCCAGGGAAGTCCCAGCAAAAGTACTTTTATAAGTAGGGGATAATGAACATGGATAGGAACCCTCTGGGATGTGTGAAATCAAAGGTAGGCAGTGCACATGAATGGATGAGGAACTTGCCGGGAAGGCTTTGTCGAGTTCCTGGCTTCAGTTGTTTTTCTGTGGATATACAAATGTTTGGGAACAGAATTATTTGATTCATTTGAACCCCAATTTGCATCCGCCTTAAGGGAGTATTAATTCACAAAGTTCCCTCTGGAGTCAGTGCTCTCTTAAGCAGTTTGCCTTCCTGATCGAGGAGGATGATAGTCCTTCAGGCAACGCATAAATAGGCAACATTTAAAAATTGCTGTTTGCATTAAATTTCATCTTCTTCATCTTCTGCATTGTTTAAACAGCTTAAGCAAAACTAGGAATTCTTGTTCCTAGTGATGGATATTATTTCATTATATCTCAGAAAGCCAATGATTCCAATCTTCTTGTCCAGTTTTACTGAGATTAAATGCCATTCTTCTGTAATTGCTTCCAAGCCTGAAACAAAGTGATAAGCTGAACAGCTCAAGCACAGACGCTCTCTCAGTTTATTGGATTTCTCTCTTTTTTTTCCTCACTCTTACTCCCTTTTCTCCTCTCTTTCTCTTTCCCACCATCATCCTTCGTTCCTTCCCTTCTTCCTTCCTTCCTTGTTCTTTCTTTGCTCACTCTTTCTTTTCCCTCTTCCTCCCTCCTTGAACCCCAGGCCAACTATATTGGGCAAATGTAGGTGTTCTTATCCTGTTAGTGTATCATGTTCTTCAGATGGACTGTAGACCCCTAAAATTATATGCAAAATTTTGGACTGTCAACATTTGTCAGTTTTCCTGCTGAGAACATTTATAAGTTTTTTAGATCCTCAAAAGAGTCTGTGACCAAAAGAAGGTTGAGAAACACTAGTCTAAGATTACACAGGAGTCATCTGTCTTCAGGGCTGAATTTGACTGTAGACTTCTCTGAAACACTTGAGTTAAAGGACTTCACATCGTTTGGCAACCACAGGAGCCAGTCCTAGGAATGTGTGCTCGACCCTCAGAACCACCAGAAAGACATCCTACATTCAGCTCGTTCATTTCTGCCCATGATTAAGGCTGCTAAGCACGGTTTTCTGTTCTTTAAAAAAAAAAAAAAGTAAAGAGGTTATAAAGAGATAAGCAGAAGCTTCCAAGTAGACTG
Organism: Phocoena sinus; assembly: GCF_008692025.1. Lineage (NCBI taxonomy): Eukaryota > Metazoa > Chordata > Mammalia > Artiodactyla > Phocoenidae > Phocoena > Phocoena sinus. Next base: position 15,603,782 of record NC_045771.1, read on the forward strand.
AAGAATAAAAAGCTTATATGTGAATGACCAAGTCTTGCACCTCACCGCCTGGAGGGTATCTTCATGAGTTACTCTATTTTGGTCATGTTCCTTTGTAATTAAATTGGGAGGCTAGGTATTCATTTGCTTTGTTAGTTAATTTCAGTCTTCTTCCTAAAGAAGAAACTTAGTAGTGCTGGATGAAGGTTGTTCAGAGAGAACTAGACATGGCCCCTATCCTCCGAGATGATATAAGAACCAAGTTGGAAATATATAGAATATCAACAGACTCGGCATAAAATATACTAATACAGAAGTGATCTACTGGCACCATGCACAAGTCAAGGTAACTTTATTTTGGGTGGAATAAAGGACTATAACTGTGGCTCTTCCAGGTCTAGAGAGGGTGGGACCAGCACATAAATAATAATCATCTTCCTTCAGGTTAGCCTGGTTAGACTTCTAGAGTGAGTAGGGCAAGTGATGGCTGGGTACATTGGCTTAGTGTGGATATCCTAAGTTTAAGGAGCTGTTTTCATAGGTGGGAATGAAAACAATAATCTGTGAGCTAAACCTGAACAGATGCTGCTGGTATGAGGTAGCCTGATGGAAGGCGGAGACTCAGCATTTGATGGGAAACAAGGCCTTAGGAAAGTGGGCTGGTGTTTTTTTTGGAGTCTAGAAGAAGAAAATGGTGTCTCGTGGCTGATGATGCCAGAGCAGGGAAGGTGTGCATGGATATAGCAATGCAGGGAGAAACGGAAAGGCATGTACCATCCATGGCAAAGAAAAAATGGATTTTGAAAGGATTAGATGAAACCCAGAGCAGGATTAGCATACCATCGGGTTTGCTGAATAAAGGGTAGAGATGAGTCATGGGTGACTTAGGTTTCCTGTTTGCAGTGGGAAGACCTCTTGATGTTGAAATATTCCAAGGCCGTGGGACCTGGGAAAGAAAGTCACAGAGAGATGATAAATAGCTGTATCTTCATCACATTTGATTAGAGCTATGGGTCTGAGCTGACAAGAGCATGGGTCTGAGCTGTCTTAGAGGGGTAGATTCTAGGGTAAAAAAAAGGCAGATGTGTCTGTCATCTCCCTACAGAGAGTAGCTGGGTCCCCTGACATGGATGCGCTACAGAAAGAACCTGATGTGCTTGGGATAGACAAGCAGAGGAACAGCCTTCCTTTCCGAGTCTGAAGCCTGGGCTAGTGGTGAATGCTTTTTTGCTATTCATCTTCCTTTTGAGATTACCTTTTATTTTCTTTTTCTAACAGGTTAAGAAAATAATGATGCTTTCCCCCCTTTTAGAAGTGAAATCATGACTTCTTCGTTTGCCTGGCCATTGCAATGCTAGAATGGTATAAGAAAGCAATATGTACAGCTATCTAGCGTTAAACTTACTCTATTCATGGGTAAGAGTCATTAATTTTCATGAAGGAAAAGAAATGTACACACAAGGGTTTTTTGCGTGTATATACTAAGTAAATCTTTTGAAATCGGTCATTTGCTCTACAGATATTTATTCAATGAATACTTTAAACACAGTATCCTATGGGAAGACTTGAGATGCCAAATGCAGAACACGGATGGAGTATAGCGATTAATCTCTGGAATCAATTTGCCTGAATTGGAATCTGGGCTCTGCCACTTACTAATGGTGTGATCCTGGGCAAGTGGCTCAACTCTTGTGTTTCTTTCCTGATCTTTTTTTTTTTTTTTTTTTTTTTTTTTTTGCAGGTACACGGGCCTCTCACCGTTGTGGCCTGTCCCGTTGCGGAGCACAGGCTCCGGATGCGCAGGCTCAGCGGCCATGGCTCACGGGCCTAGCAGCTCCGTGGCATGTGGGATCTTCCCGGACCGGGGCACGGACCCATGTCCCCTGCATCGGCAGGCAGACTCTCAACCACTGCGCCACCAGGGAAGCCCTTTCCTGATCTTTAAAATGGGAATAATAGTAATAATACTTAACCTTGTGCTGTTGTTGGGGGGAGTAAATGAGTTAGTATGTACTAAACATTTATAACAGCGCCTGGCAATTAGTAAACACTAAATACATATTAGCTCTTGTTATTATTGCCCTATGTAAATTACCACATAATTAAATACATAGTTTATCAACTGGCCACAATATGAACACCAGAGTAAGGGAAAGAGGTTCTGTAAGCACAAGCACAGAAGGCATGGAGTGAGGGAGGTGTACAAGAGAAATCGCATCCATCACAGAAACCTGTGTAAATACGTGAAGACATTTAGAACGGTGACTGGCACACAGTGAGCTCTCAGAACACTTCAGCTCTTATTTGCTGGTGTTAAACTGGAATTCTTAACCTCAGGAACATTGGATTAGGAGTCCATATAAACGAAGGTGAGAAGTATAGAAAGAACCAATATTGTACCTTTTGTAGTGGCTACTTATGGGCTCAAAATGACATTAATTGAAGAATGCTCACTTTTGGCTAGAGATCTGTTTCATCATTGATCTCTTGCAAAGCAGTATGCTAGAGGGGCCAGGGGCAGGACTGTGGGTCTGGTTTGCCTGGGTGTGGATCCCAGGTTGGCCGTATACCAGCTGGGTAACGTAGGGTGAGGGAGTTAATCTCCTAGTGTCCTTGTCTATAAAATGAGGGTAATCATAGTACATGCCTTCCAGGGTCACTCTTAGGATTAAATTAATTAATATATATCTAAAGCACTTGGAATAATGCTTAGTACATAGTAAACACTCACAGTTCAGTGTTTGCTATTTTTACTATTTTCAACACTTTTTCATGCCACTCACCACTGGAGGAGATTTCAGGGTCCAGGCACTCAGGGAGGGGACTCTGGGCAGGCAGGCGCCTACCTTCTGTCTGAACATGCAGTGGGCTACAGCTTAATATGATTCTGACATATTCAACTGCATTCCTGCCCCTCTCCCAGCCTCCAGAACCCAGCCTTAGCATTTTTCTTTAAGAGTTGTTTACATCAAAAATCGGCCAAGATTTGCCAGCTCCTTTGAAATTTTTCTAAGGGCAAACACAGTTGTCAAATGCTGAAGGATTTAGATGAGGCATACTTCTTTAATTTACAAAAATTTCCTTTTTACTTTAGGCATATATAAATAGCTAATGGGTACATATATGTGTATATCATGTAAGTGGCATTTGTCCTATGTGATTTCTCTTTTTAAAAGTACACAGACACACCATATATAAATGAGTGTATGTGTATATATATATAAAACACACACACATATATGAGACATAGTTATAAAGATACTACCTACTCCCAATTTAGAGTTTAATCTCTTTTTTCCCCTTCCCAGGAATCAGTATCTATTCAGTGCCATTATTTACGCAGCACATATGGAAATGATTGAGGACCTGCATTTTGGTGTTGCCTCTATGTTGGTTTTGGTTTGTGGGGTTTTTAGCCGCTATCTTGGTAATCTCAGCATCTAGCTCCATTGCTCATAGCTGCTCCATTTCATCCTTGGATATGAAGGATTCATCGCCATGAGACAGTGGCTTGTTTTTATTTTCTTGCTGACAGCTAAGTGGTGATGACGAGGAAATTTGCCAGTCGAGTTTGACCTTTGATAGGGAGCTGTTTATTTTATTTCATTTTTTTATAAAGTTATTTTATTTATTTACTTTTGGCTGTGTTGGGTCTTTGTTGCTGTGCACGGGCTTTCTCTAGTTGCGGCGAGCCGGGGCTACTCTTTGTTGCAGTGCACGGGCTTCTCGTTGCAGTGGCCTCTCCTGCTGTGGAGCACGGGCTCTATGTGCGCGGGCTTCAGTAGTTGTGACACGTGGGCTCAGCAGTTGTGGCTTGCGGGCTCTAGAGCGCAGGCTCAGTAGCTGTGGCGCATGGGCCTAGTTGTTCCATGGCATGTGGGATCCTCCCGGACCAGGGCTCCAGCCCGTGTTCCCTGCGTTGGCAGGTGGACTCTTAACCGCTGCGCCACCAGGGAAGCCCAGGGAGCTGTTTAAATAAAATCAGATGATACGCTGGTTGTGCTTCTTACTCCCCACAGTGCACTACTGACCTTATTGGGTGATGTTTTCCTTCTGAAATGAAACTTAAAAGGCATATAGATACAATTTACAAAAAAAAAAAATTTCACTCACTATCTGAGCTTCAAGTATTAGAAATTGGACATAGAGTGTATACTGGATCTTGTTTTTGCAGTTTTATCAATAACTCAACCATCTAAGTTCTAGGCCATGGTGCTCTGCTGATCGTTTGCCAATGAAATAAAACTACAAAAATAAGGTCACATAGAAAAATTGTAATACATATTCTTCTGGTTCCCTTTCCCTTTATCCTTTGTTAACCCCCTACCTCACAGGTTACATTTGTCATTTTGTTTTCTCCAATTTGATCCACTGAGGGACAGAGTATAAGTCAATACCTAGTAGTTCAGAATGAAAGCTTTTTTCTCTAATTTCAACCGCCACTGGAATGTTGTCACCGAACTTCTTACTGGCTAACTTTCTTCAACTGAAATCATTTATTTTATTATATAATTGGTAGATCAAGTCAGTCAATCTACAAATATTTATTGATATGGTTCACAGTTGGTGGTTTAGAGGAATTATTATGGGAACAAGGTGTAACGATTTGTTGCCATAGGTTCTGATGTCATGGATTTAATTTCTTGTATATACATGCAGCTGTATTGTATCAGCCAGCTGTATTCCTGCATAACAAATCACCACTAACTCATTAGCTTTGACAACAATCATTTGTTATTAGAGTTCACATGTCTGTGCCTTGGCTGGAGGTTGGCTGATTTAGGCGTGGAGGGTCAGGGGCAGCTGGGTGATTTTGCTGATTTCAGCTAGATTCACTCACACGTCTAAGGCTGAGAGTTAGCTGATCTTGGCCAGGCTCATCTGGGAGCAACTCTGATTTATGTGTCTGTCCTCCTTCTGGGATCAGTAGACTGTCCTGGCACATCCTTCTCATAAGTGTGATGGCAAAGGTACAAGTGTGTAAGTTCAGTTGTACAAGTGCATTTCAAGACTTTACTTGTGTTGCAAAGCTAACATCCTCTTGGCCAAAGCCAGTCATGTGGCCAACCCCAGGGTAGGGATTAGTCCCCAGTGGGAGGGCACTGCAAAATTACATGGCAAAGGACAGGGATAGAGGGACAAACGAAGAACTGGAGCCAGTTATGCAATTTATAACATATATTAAGGTACTCATTGACTCTTCTTAAGTCAAGGGACTCTAAATGGGCCACTTGACCCACTAAGGCGTCTATGTAATAATTACCATCATAAAATATGAAGCAGAGCAGGCAGAAGCAGGCCATGTCCATGTGTGATCATCCAGGGACAATATATTCCCAGTATAGGAAATTTAGAAATAGTATGAAACTAGAGAAAAAAAAAAGTCACTCATGTTCTGAATTATTCTCCAGAGATATTTTTACTATTTTGACATATTTCCTTTCAGTCTTTTTTTCCTATCAGTTTCTTCATTAATAGTATATAAATTTATATTCAGGTTTTTTCCTTAATATTCTATCATAACTCTTTGCCTTGTTATTAAAAAGTGTTTAAACATGTAACATTACTGGCTGCATAATATTTCCATTGTATGGATGTACCCTAATTCATTCACTTTGCCCTTACTTTTTGCTCTTTTGGTTACTTTCAGTGTTTTTTGATTATAAATAATGCTGCAGTGAGCATATCTGTGCACACATCTTTTTAAAAAAAATATTTATTTATTTTATTTTATTTTTGGCCGCATTGGGTCTTAGTTGCGGCACACAGGCTCTTTGTTGTGGCACAGGGCTTCTCTCTAGTTCTGGCACGCAGGCTCCAGGGCACATGGGCTCTGTAGTTGTGCGCAGGTTCCTGAGTGCATGGGCTCTGTAGTTTGTGGCACACAGGCTCTCTAGTCGAGGCATGCAAGCTAAGTAGTTGTGGCGCGCTGGCTTAGTTGCCTCTTGGCACGTGGGATCTTATTTCCCTGACCAGGGATCGAACCCACATCCCCTGCATTGTAAGGCAGATTCTTTACCACTGGACCACCAGGGAAGTCCCTGTGCACACATCTTTATCTACATGTTTAGTTGTTTCTTTAATGGATCGGGAGATCTGGGTTCTGCCACATATTTGCTGCGTGATTTAGACCTGCATGTTAGTTTCCTCATCTATAAAAACACATATCTGAGGTTGATGGCCTTAAACTTCTTTCTAATTCAAAAAACATCTTTCAAGGTAGAGTAATAAATTGCTGTACTGAAATGGAAGCATGAAGGCAGCACCAGTGGTTTGTCCCCAAAAGGCTCAGGGGAGGAGAGGCAGCTTCCTTGGGCTTTTCTCTTGGAAGAGTTCAGGGGAAGTTTTGTTTCATAGTTCACATATCATTATTTGTCCGTCAGTCTCCATCTCTGATACAGCAAAGATTATATAAAAAATTTTAAAATGGGGGTGTAGGACACTGAGCATTAAGAATATAAACTATCTTGGGCTTCCCTGGTGGCGCAGTGGTTGAGAGTCTGCCTGCCAATGCAGGGGACATGGGTTCGGGCCCCGGTCCGGGAAGATCCCACATGCGGCGGAGCGGCTGGGCCCGTGAGCCATGGCCGCTGAGCCTGCGCCTCCGGAGCCTGTGCTCCGCAACGGGAGAGGCCACAGCAGTGAGAGGCCTGCGTACCGCAAAAAAACAAAACAAAACAAACAAACAAAAAACCAAAAATAAAAAAAGAATATAGACTATCTTGACCTATTTTATGAATGTGTGTGCTTTGAGAATGGCTTAGCCAGATTGGAAGAACTAATTTCATTACCTGTCTCTATTTTGCTTGTAATTTTGTATTTGCTTTTTGTATTTAGTTTTACCTGTTGTGCCTTGTGAATTATGTTTCATCACAGTAATTGTAACCACACAGCCATGGGATCTGGCCTTATCTCACCATTCCCTGGTAATTGCATGTGACCTTTTCCTCAGGGATGCCTCCTTAACTGTTAATTTTAATATATACTGAGACTATATTTCATCTTACTGTCTCTCTTCCAGTCTCTGCTAGAGGTAAATATTGCTCAGTGTGGACAGGCTGTAAGTGTTGACAAGGCAGAGGTATGAACACATCATTGCTGAGTGGAGAAAATGTGATCTGTGCTCTCTCTGTCTCTCCAGCCCCTCCCCACATCTGTCCTAAGCGTGTCTTCCTTACAGGTGGCAGAGACCTCACGCCTAAGCTCATTCTGGGAGTGGTGTTAGGTACTTCGTTTGGTTCCTCATCCAGTTGCTTCCCCAAGCTGAGCTAGGGGGCCCATCTGCCCAGCAGGGTTCTGCATCAAGTACAGTGTGGTCTCCATCCTCTGGCTGCTTTCAAAAGGACCTTTGTTACCTGCCCCTCCCGCTCGGCCAGGATGTGGCGCACACCCCGAGAATGACGGAAATCCTCCATCACCCCATAGGACTCAGCAGCTCCATAGAACCAGCTCTAAAAGCAAACACCTTCAACCAACCTAAGTCTTGCCCGTCTTTATTTGACCTCAGGAAATAAATTGGGGCTGGAATAATTAATTGAGTCAATTAGAAATTGGATTTGGGGGAAAATTATTTTCCATGATGCATGTGAATCTAACCTTTCCCTGTGTTTGAAGGAAGTTGCTTATGAAATACAACCTTCCCTGGTGGCGCAGTGGTTGAGAGTCCGCCTGCCGATGCAGGGGACACGGGTTCGTGCCCCGGTCCGGGAAGATCCCACATACCGCGGAGCGGCTGGGCCCGTAAGCCATGGCCGCTGAGCCTGCGCGTCCGGAGCCTGTGCTCCGCAGCTGGAGAGGCCACAACAGTGAGAGGCCCGCGTACTGCAAAAAAAAAAAAAAAAAAAAAAAAAAAAAAGAAACACAACCTTAACAATTGCGAACTTCAGTTTTTAGCTTCCGTGCCCACTCTTCCACTGCCCTCTTGACAGTTCTGAATGATGTTCACGTACCTTTTCATAAGAAAAGTTGAGCCCAATTCTTGAGTGTAAAATAATTCATAATGTGAATGACTTTGCTCCCCTGGACAGTAATAGTTCATGAAGCACCTGGTGTGTGTGTGTGTGTGTGTGTGTTTAAACGTTTTCATAAAGCAAGGGAGCATATCTTTGCTTTATTTTAGTCTCGCTTTAGTAAAACTGGTAACAGGTGAGGAATGCTGACTTTGGGAATCTCTGACTTGTTTTCTCTCGTTCTGCACCTGTTTGCAGCCTTCTTGCTGTTGTTCCCTTTCCTGCCCTCCTCCCTCCTTTCCCAGGGCTATGCTGAGGTACCTGCTCTGATGTAACTTGGTAAGAAATGCAGGGTACCATGCAGGCTCCCAGGAGAATGTCACTGAGTGATGGAGGTGCTTCTGTCTGTTCGGTGCTGTTGCTTTGTTGTGATCCTCAGGCCTGTGATTGTCACGAAAGCCAGAGGCAAGCCAAGACCAGACTTGACAAGATGCCGCCCTTTCCTCTGGATGAGCATTTCATCCATTTCAGCAAGGGGCAGATGTCTGTTACAAACTCTGAAGTTTCTTAGAGGGCTAAGTAAAATTCTGGAAGTCTAGGTCAGGTGTAAGGCATAAGCGGCGTTGTAGAGAAGCAGACTAGGACCAATGACGGGGAGTGAGAAGAAAAAGAAGAAAACAAATAACCATCCATTGGGGAGAAGGACAGAGACCTGTCTCCAGTCCTGTCTCCTGAGACCCTGGTTGTCAACCATTCGCTTCTTTCCTTCTTATTTTAAAATGCATTTCTTTCTTTCTTTCTTTCCTTTCCATATATTAATTGGTTTGAAAACCAAAAAGTATAAAACACTACACACTGAAATTCTCTCTCCTATCCTATTCCCCATCCACCTAGTCTCCTTCCTGCTCTGCCTGGAGAGCCTAGTTTCTTTCTTTTATATGTATCCTTCCAGAGTTGCTTTAGGCATCCTTACACTCAAGTGAATACAAGTATAGATTCTCACTTTGCCATTCATTTCTTCATCCATTTATCTCCTCTCTCACATCCTCATTTTATTTCCTTTTATTCTACCCACAATAATTCTTTGTTGGAGCTTCTTTTTGAGGAGAAAGGTCAGTGCCATTTGTTTTACTTATACCTGATGCCCTGAACAGATTCACATGTGTGCTTATCTTTTTCCCACAGATGAAGTGGAGAGTGAGAAATGGTACCTGTCTACAGACTTTCCATCAGCAACCATCAAGACAGAGCCAATCACGGACGAGCCGCCCTCAGGACTAGTTCCGTCTGTCACTCTGACCATCACTGCCATCTCTACCCCTTTTGAAAAGGAGGAACCCCCTCTGGAAATGAACGCTGGGGTATACTCATTTTTCCTCCATATAAACAGATTGGATCAAAAGATACGGATCCTCATTCTCCAATAAGGCACTTAATCTTTTTGGAGCTAGTGGTTGTATATGTTTAAAGATATATAACTATATATGTATGTATGTATGTAAAAATGTATTTATGTATATATCTAGGATATGTTGATTTGGTGTCAGCGTTGCTTACATCACTTCCTTTAAAGGCATTTCCAGAAAAATTGGTAGCAAGTCTCATTTCATTTTTTCTATGATTGCTATTACAAAATTTTAAAAATACATAGATATCCATGGGGAAAAAAGATTCTCCCTGGAACTGATTTTTAAGCCGGTGGAAAGGGAGTGGTTATGATGATGACGCGATCCATGGCTTTCTGTGCCGTGGCAATAGGGAATGCTAGTTCCTGTGTAGTGCTCAGTTACCCTGACTTAATTCAGGGATCTCCCACCTACCAATTCCTAATGTATTCCCCGTGGAAAACGTAAGAAATCTGGAATTTCTTCCTTGCTCAGTTCCACACCTACGGCAAGTAGGATTTAGTTTTACTCCACCTTCTCTTTGGGTATTTCAGTGTCTGGTGATGGACCAGAGTCATACTTGTACATCTTCTTCCAGATATTGGAATCCAGTCCTAACTTTCCTTAAGTTCAAAGTCACAGGTTATAAACAATGACTCTGCTGACCATCTTTAAGTCAGATCTCCTCTGAGCGAGGTATAGTGGTCCACCTGTTCAGGAAAAGGTAGCACAGCAGTGGTGGGGCCACTAAGGCTTTGCTGAGAACTCACTCCTGTGCTCTTACCTTCCATCCGTGTGGAAGATGAGGGATTGTGGACAGAGCACCTCTGCACTGCCCTCTAGAATTCCCTTCTCAATAGCTACCTGAGTCTGTTAATCAGACTAGGCTTCTGGAGTCTGTATAAGTCTCCTTGCTCCATGAGATTTTAGTTCAGTTCATGTTCATGCATGTCACTGAGAAAGGGCAGGGTCATGGCCTTGCTCCCCATGCACGGGCCAGATACCTTTCCTCCTTCCTGTACTCAGTGTTTCATGGTTAGTTGCTGTCAGTTGTCAGGAACCTGGAGAGAATGGATGCAGCTGGGTTCACACAGTTCCTACCGCAGGACACACTGCTGGAGGCCATGACCCTTAAAAATGTACCAGACTATTTTGTGATAAAAGGCCTTTATAGTCCATAAAAACAATAGAAAGAAAGCACTGATAAGTGAGCCCTGGATTTTTTTTTTTTTGGCTGTGCCACGAGGCTTGTGGGATCTCAGTTCCCCAACCAGGGATTGAACCCAGGCCACAGCAGTGAAAGTGCTGAGTCCTAACCACTGGACCACCAGGGAACTCCCTAGCCCTGGGTTCTTAATTTTAGAATTCTGAGGGTTCCATCACCTGTATTGCCAGGTTTGGCAATGAGGGAAAGGTTAAGGACTAAAACACCTCCCTGTCCAAGAAGCAGCCTGCACTCAGCCGGGCCTCGCCAGCCCCAGAGAAGCAGGGCTGTCCTGGGAGGAAGACACAGATGACAAATAACTCCCTGGGGTGTTTCTTCAGATTTGTTATTGGTTTTTAAAAACTGTGTTTGAAATTCTTCCTTTAGGTTGATTCCTCGTGCCAGACAGTTATTCCTAAGATTAAGCTGGAGCCTCATGAAGTGGATCAGTTCCTAAACTTCTCTCCTAAGGAAGGTCTGTCCACTCTCTCCTTTGGGTTAACAGATGTGGGTGCACCGTCTAAAGAGATGGGGAATGTGCGAGATAGTGCTGGGCTTGATTGTACCAAAGGCAGAACTTGCTTTATGAAATAGCTCCGTTCTCGATTGTAAATACAAACTTTGAAAGCTAAGTTTTTCCAGCTAAATCTTTAACTTTTACTCCTAGGCAGGGTGACTTTTCAGCATGTTCGTAGACTGCTGTGACTTGGGTGCTGACAAGGGGACAAGGGAACCGCTGCCCTCAAGCCATCGTGTGGATAAAACCCAGCTCCCTGTCCTGGAGTGATGAGCAGTAGAGGCAAATAGGCACATATCCACAAAGGCACCTGGCCTACTTACAACAAACAATTCTAGTTTAAACCCTTTGTGAAGTGAATTCACGGTTTATCTGTCTGACCAACTCAATGTTTTTAAATGTTGATTTCAGATGACAGTTGTTGCAAGGAGCCTCCTTTGTTCCTGCATCCTACTGGGCTTCTTGCCATCCTTTTAGAGTTAAGTAGTGTCACACTTGGGGTTATCACACTTTCACTTTCTTCTTTCTCTGTGTCGGTCTTTTTCTTGTCCTGTGTGAAGCCCATAGTCAGGAATCCTGAACGTAGACCCCTAAGTCTCACGGAGTCTAGGAAGCTCTCTTGGCATTTTTTTATTCTTTTCTTTCTTTCTTTTTTTTTTTTCTTTTGGCTGTGTTGGGTCTTTGTTGCTGCGCGCAGGCTTCAGGAGTTGCGGCGAGTGGGGGCTACTCTTTGTTGCGGTGCGTGGACTTCTCATTGCGGTGGCTTCTCTTGCTGGGGAGCACGGGCTCTAGGCGCGCGGGCTTCAGTAGTTGTGGCACTTGGGCTCAGTAGTTGTGGCACACAGGCTTAATTGCTCCGTGGCATGTGGGATCTTCCCGGGCCAGGGCTTGAACCCGTGTCCCCAGCATTGGCAGGTGGATTCTTAACCACTGTGCCACCAGGGAAGTCCCTCTCAGCCTTTTTAATTGAGTTACTTTGCACAGATCCTGCTCTTAATTCTGTGCCTTCAGACACACCATCCCCTCCCTTTTTATTTATACTTTTGGCACAAGGTTATAAGGGTAGCTCATTGGTGTGGTCGACAAATAGGAAATTAGTATATGCACTTGTCATGGGAAGGGTATCCGCGCTATGGTGTAGATGTAATGAGCAGATGTTACATAGTGGCAGTGCTCAGGGAAACAAAGTCTACCTTCATTCCACCAGAAACATACTCAGGACTTGATCTGTGACAACTTAATCAAGGTTGGCATTTACCCTTTATCATCAGTAAAGAAAGGATTCTGTTTTTAAAGTTAGAAATACTGACTAAAATCCATATTGAGACAGTATTTCTTTTCACTGAGTGATATGTTTTAGTGCCTTTCAGCTTTATATACTGCTCCAAAGTAATTCCTTTCATTTTTGTGACACCGGTTACAACTATCACATGCATCTTGCTTTTAAATCTATGTTGCAATATGCTTCAGAAAATGTCACAACTGTACCAGTGAACCCCCTAGTGGCTTTGGAATCTGGGATCACTGGAGGAGAAACATTTCAAGGGTAAAGTAAATGGCCGTCCTTCCTCATTATCCTAGATGTACAGAGAGGAGGAAATTAAATATCCTTGAATGCAACAGGGCTTCTAGGCAAAGTAGCCAGTTGTCCCCAGCCCTGTCAGTAAGTAATCCAAGAGCAACATTTCAAGTGATATTTAGAAATACGATACTGAGGCACCTGTGGCCAGGGCAGTAGCTCTTAATAATTAAGTAAGAGGAGATTCGAGTTTGCTTCACTTTTCCTGCCATGCCATTTTCATTTTTTGTGGAGCACCTTCTGCTTGGAAAAAGGAGAAAGGTATTAGAATAATTAGGGCTGTGCCTAGTGAAAGGGACAAGTGAGCTCTGGTATTCTTGGTTAGTTCTCCAGACTAACCACATGGCAGACAGCGGGAGCCCCTGTTAGGTTTGGCCACTCCTGGGTTTTGTTTTGTTTTGGTTTTGGTTTGCTTGTTTGTTTGTTTACCATGGTTAAAAGATAAGCATTGTTAAAAGATAAACTCTAAAAAATTAAAAATTTTAAGAGCTTATTTGAGCAAAACTTAATTACATTCTGCAGCACCAAACCAGTTACAAGTTTCCACCGACAGGAGCTGGGAGGAGACTTTTATAAAGAAAAGGTGGAAGCAAAGTAAGGAAATTATTATTTTTTTTAATTAAATTTTTTATTTTATTTTTGGCTGCGTTGGGTCTTTGTTGCTGCGCGCAAGCTTTTCTCTAGTTACGGCAAGCGGGGGCTACTCTTCATTGCCGCGCAGGCTTCTCTCTGTGGTGGGTTCTCTTGTTGCGGAGCATGGGTTCTAGGCGCGCACGCTTCAGTAGTTGTGGCACGCGGGCTCAGTAGTTGTGGCTCATGGGCTGTAGAGCGCAGGCTCAGTAGTTGTGGCGCATGGGCTTAGTTGCTCCGCGGCATGTGGGATCTTCCCGGACCAGGGCTCGAACCCGTGTCCCCTGCATTGGCAGGTGGATTCTTAACCACTGCACCACGAGGAAAGCCCAAAGTAAGGAAATCATTGATTGGATATAACTTAAAGCCAAGTTGGTTGTTTGTGACTGGTTGTCCTAGGTTTCAGTCTGGTAACCTTGAAGCATTTAGAGGCTTAGATTTTGGTTTGCCTATGTAGGGCCACCAGAGCACTGGAGCCACCCCAGTCTGATGGCTTCCTTGCTTAATTCATCTGACACCACAGAGTGCCATAGGTTGTCATGGCATTGGGAAAAACTTGGTTAATGCGCTTGGGACTCCTTCCTAGGTGAGCACATAAGTTTAAGGTGCATACCTACCCTCCTTAGCTGCCTGGAAGTGGTGGCAGAAGAGTTGGCAGTGGAGATGCATAGGACTGTTTTAGAATATTCTTTAGCTTTCAGAGTGCCCATGGACTCTAAAAAACCAGGGAGCTCTTGGGCGGAGAGGCATCTAGTGAAAAGCAGTATGTTAGAAAGAGAAAAGAGATGGGTTAGAGAAAGAGAGAGAGAGAACGAAAGTGTGCTGTGAATGGGAGTGGGCGCGGGGCGTGGCAGAGAGAGACACATCACCTGTGGTTACCTAGGATATTCAGGTGTCTCAGTGGGCGAGAGAGCCGTCTGGTTGCAGCTTGTCACCTCCAAAGGCAGCTGTGGGGGAATCCTTTCTCTTAGGTGAGTAGCTGTGTGTCAGAAAGTCTCTTCCCATTCACAGTACATCGGGCAGGAGACCGAGGCCTTCCCATGGCCCCGAGCTGTTCTCTGGCCGAGGAAGGCCAGGTGTGTATGAGGCCTCCAGGCTCCTTGCCCAGTTCAGAGCCGCTGCACTCAGGGCTCTGTTGTCCTGGGGGCTCCAGGAGGGGTGTGGAGTGAAAGGTTTACCCAAGGGTCATGTTCCTTGGCTCAGTAACAGCAGCTGGCTGTCAAGGTATTTCAGCACTCCAGAGTGGATTCCTCCCTCGGCAACCCATCCCTCCTGCCCTGGAGATGCCGGATTAGCACCGGCTAAGGCTCAAAGGCCCCGGCAGAGGGTGTGGGTGTCTCCCTGAGGACAGGTGAAGGATGCTTAGATGCTGGAGGACTTTGTGGGAGACACCCCTCCCCCAATTTGTCTTCCAATGCCTACCTGTCTATCCACAGATGGATTGGGTATTATCTGAATCAAGAATGCCTGGCATCTGGCCTATGGGCCCTACCATGCACATTCCTCCAGAAACAAATGAGCTTTTCTCAAACACTCATGGGGCTCCCTGCTTTTGCTATTAAAAAAAAAAAAAAAAAAGATCCTAATACATTAACATGGTTTACAAGTCAAACTATGGAAACTATATGAAATGAACAGAGGGAAGGTTATGCCAGCACTGTCCCTACTTACTGTAATTTCCCCACCCCATTACGTCATAATTTTATTAGTTTCTTATATACCTTCCAGAGTTTCTTTACGAAGATACGAGCAAATGGGGGTCTGTATTCTCTTTCTCTCCTTTTTCATACAAAAGGAGGGCTACTTTATACACTGTTTTGCACCTTGATTTATTCCGCTCCTCTATAGGCTGAGACCAGCAGACAATACCATCATATCTACTGAAACCCTCACTGACCAAAGTAAAACTGAAAAACCTAATCCAAAAATGTATCCCAAATAAAGCCTGACAATCAAGCCAAGAGCACCTGCCATGAGGCCATATCAAGGACTGCGGACTTGGAACCCAATAATGCAACCTTTCAAATTTTTTGAAAGAAACACTCTTAAAATTTAACCTTAATAGTAATACATTTTGGAGGCCTTTCCATATCCCTCATTCTTTTGTTCAGCTGTCCTGAGTTCTGCTGTAGGGATGTTGAATGTTGAACTGCCCCAAGTCCTGCTCTGTTGCCCCCTGATGGATGCAATCCGTTCTTTTCCCCTCAGCCTCCGTGGACCACCTGCACTTACCGCCCACCCCTCCCAGCAGCCACAGCAGCGACTCAGAGGGCAGCCTGAGCCCCAGCCCGCGCCTGCACCCCTTTGGCCTGCCGCAGACCCACAGCCCCGCCAGGGCCCCAGTGCGGGCCCCCTCGGCACTTGCCAGCTCCCCACTCCTCACCGCACCGCACGTGAGTGTCCCCTGCATCCCTGCACCCCCATCCCCCATTCTGTCACTCGGACCTTCACCCAGCGTGCATACCATTCGGAGCCTGTAGGAAGTTTTAGGTCTAACTGCTGAAGCAGGGGGATGACAGTCTTAAAGAACATTTTCTAAGAACTGCCTGTGACCTCATCATGCTAACACATTCTCTTCCTTTCCTGTGCACACTTCCAGTTTTTATTCACGTTTCTTTTTTATAGCTACAAGCATGAGGAATAAAAATGGGTTGTTATTCTTCTCGAAATTGTATCACAAATATTTATCATCAATTTAGGTGGTCTTTATGACCTATGATAGGAAATAATTTATTTTTTAAATAAGCAATCTTTGATGAACTGAAAAATTGCTCTGAGAGTAAATGCGTTGTCTAAAGCTCAAAAATATAATTTAACCCTTTTTGCCTGTGGTGCAACTCTTAACCCAGTGACTCAGGATGGAAATCATGAGTCAACATTCATCCCTCACATATATAATTTTTCCAAATAAAAATTAGGGGTAGGGCTTCCTTGGTGGCACAGTGGTTAAGAATCCGCCTGCCAATGCAGGGGACACGGGTTCGAGCCCTGGTCCGGGAAGATCCCTCATGCGGCGGAGCAACTAAGCCCATGTGCCACAACTACTGAGCCTGTGCTCTAGAGCCCACAAGCCACAACTGCTGAGCCTGTGTGCCACAACTACTGAAACCCACATGCCTAGAGCCTGTGCTCTGCAACAAGAGAAGCCACCACAATGACACACCACAATGAAGAGTAGCCCCTGCTCACCGCAACTAGAGAAAGCCCACGTGCAGCAAAGAAGACCCAACACAGCCAAAAATAAAATAAAATAAATAAATAAAATAAAATTTTAAAAAATTTAGGGTTAGATAATTAACTTCTCATTGTTCTGAATAGTCGATTGTTTTCTATGAGGATTTAAAAATTAGTCAGCCTTACTGAATTTATAATGTCACATAGAGCAAATTTGAATGAAATGAGTTATTTAAAAATTCTTAGAATAATCATGTATTAATTAACGTAATTTTGAAAATTTGAGTTCAGTCTGTGTCAGAAACTCAGAAAGTTCTAGATCTGTGGCCACCTTCTTATATATCACTATTACCGAGGGCCAGGGAATTAACTCTTTCCACTCCACCTTTGCCTTCTCTCCTCTAACCCTTCACTCCTTTGATTACTGAAATAGTGTCCATCCTATGGATTTGTGGGTCCTACCACAATTAATCCATTCCACGTGGTCATGGAGGAAATCCTTCCCATATCATACACTGGCTCAGCATCTGTGTTGTTTCCCTGTTATCTGTTGGCATCAAGCCCTCATACCTCTGCTGGGTACAAACACCCTCCTATGTGCCCAACCTGCCGCTGCTTCCAGAACTCCTCACTCCCTCTACGCAGAGTGGCTTCTTCAGTTACTTTTTACAATACTGCCTTTGTTGTAATGTCCTCCTCTGTGTAAATCACCCCCTTTCTTTCAGGAAGCCCAATTCAAGCCTTATCTGCTACCCTAAGCCTTCCCTTATCACACAAACTCACATAAGCGTTCTCCTTCTTCATATTTTTAATGTACCTTGAGTGAATATTACAGTCTAGCATTTAATTGCTCTCATTCTTTCACGTGTTTCAATTTAGTCTCGGTCTCGATCATTAGCTACTTAAGAGACAGAGTTCGTTTTGATTCTTCCGTGCATCTACTGTGGAGCTAATATGCAGTAGGTACTCCATTTATTTGACTAATTATAAACACATTGTCCTAATATGGATGAAATTAGATGAGCTACAGTTCTCATCTCCACTGATGATGGAGAGTCTGGGACTGTGCTGACCAGTGACTTTCATGGAACATGCCTGCAGGTGTGTCCCTAGGAGCCCTGGCCCCTTAGCTGGAAGTAGAGGTCAAGAAGCAACTCCTAGTGTTTAGAGAGCATCTTGCCAAATGGCATCTTTAGGAGAACAACAAAACTTTCCGCAAACAGAGTTCCAAGTGAATCCTTCATCACTCTGAGGACAGGAAATCTCTAGGGACGTGGGAAATGAATTGTCTCCTTTAATTTTGTTGTTTTAGCCAGCAGGGTACTTTCTGGGAAATAATGGGTGGAGGTTTCTTTACCCTTTCCCTTATAATCCTTGGGTTGTAACACTCACACGAGTGTCTTTGCATTTTTGCTTCCACTTCAAAGTGCCCGTTTCTCACCAAAAGAGATGGGCCTCCTTTTCCCTTAGCCATTGGCAAGACATCCTAACAGACCCTCCTCACCCCTCAGGAGGTGTTTCTCCGGCACACCCGGCTTTTCCTCTTTGACCCTTTTCTGCTCCTTGGTCTGCACAGAAGCTTCAGGGATCAGGCCCCCTGGTCCTGACGGAGGAAGAGAAGAGAACCCTGATCGCCGAGGGCTATCCCATCCCCACCAAGTTGCCCCTGACAAAATCAGAGGAGAAGGCCCTGAAGAAAATCCGGAGGAAAATCAAGAACAAGGTGAGTCCTTCAAATGCAAGCACTTCTGTGAGCAGAGACAGTGAGCAAACCCGGCCAGCATGCCCACCCTCCCTTCCCGGTGGCCAACACTGGCCCGTCCCGTGGTGGGGACCAAGGCTTGCCCCTGTCTTCCCCCAGACCTCCCCATACATCTTCTGGTCAGTGGGCCTCCAGGTCGGGCGTGCACACTCTGTGGTGCCTAAGATGACCCATACAGGGGCGGGAAGAAACTAGTAGAACTCCCATTAACATTTTGAAAAAATCTCAGCCTTTAAAATTTGTTTTATTAGATACACAATATTTCCCTCTAGTAGGCATGTGTATAATTTATAAATGAATAAATATAAATGTATTATGGGTGCTTGCTTAATTTTTTTTCTTGATAGAGGTTTTTGATAAAAAATTCTGCAGACCACTGTTCTATACCTGGGTCCAGCAGTCTCCTAGTCCTAGGCCCCTACAGTGGGGATCAGGGGTGCAGAGGCCCTGGGGCATGGCTAGGGCATGGGCAGAGCAGGAGGGAGGGGACAAAGAGAGAGGAAGGAAAGAGTTTAGAGTTAAAATTTTTCGTCCATGTGCAGAACCGCCAGGGAATTTTTATACGACTAACCCCAACTGGCTTATATTATGTATTATAGTTGAGCCAACTAGGTCCACAGAATTGAAATCATTTATCTAAGACCATACAGATGGTTTGTGACCCACATGTTCCACTCTGACTCCTGGACCACTGTCCTTCTCACTGGAGACCTAGTGTTGGAAAGTAGATGAGAACATCAGCTGGTTGAAAGCAGGGAGGACAGAAGAGGTGATTAGTAGATGAGCCAGTGGGTTAAACAAATGGGAAGTGGCCACAAAAGTGAGCAGGGCTTTTGTGATTTCTTTGCTCATGGCCTCTTGTCATACTGGTTTACTGAGATAGCTGGAACATAATCCTTTTTTCTCCCCTTCCACTGCAGATTTCTGCCCAGGAAAGTAGGAGGAAGAAGAAGGAATACATGGACAGTTTGGAGAAAAAGTAAGCCTCCTGCCAAAGTGGTTGTGTGTATTGAGCAATTCATGTAGAGGAATGTAAGTGCGGGGGGGGCCCTGCTTTCTATGAGAAGGGGGTTCAATTTCTTGGTCTGGACCCCGGCAAAGGCCGTTGGTTTATCAGCTATGTTTTGCCTGCCACCTAGTGGTTTTTAGAGGGGAAAGCTTATAGATCTGGCAGGTGATAAAAAGTACATTCAGTCTTAGTAGGCATTTGTACCGCACGGTTTCCAGCCAAGGGTCCTTAAGTCCCTGAAGACTTCCTTTCAAATAAGTACAAATGCTAACCTTCATGCATATTCCTGGACTCCTCAGAGGAGAGGCGCTAATTAATCAATTCCTGTTGGCCACATCCCTCGCACGCTAGAGAAAGCAACAGGGGATGAAGTAAGTAAAGCAGGTTGGCGTTCTTTTTTTTCTGTCCACTATAATTTGTGTCATAGGTGAGTGACTTTTCACAAAAACACTTGAAGGCACCTTTTGCTCTTCTGAATAGCCTGGAATATCAGGAGGGCTGTTAGAAAAACGTAAATTAAATACAATTTTGTATTAGCCCTAGAAAATAGTTCCCATCTGGCAAACTAATACCATTGGAATGAGTACCGGGACCTAGAAATGAATCTTTATGTGTGTCTGGTGAGAAGAGCAGTTGGTGGATCCTGGCTGGTTCTTGAAGTTCCTACTGAAAGTCAGTGTTTCTTCCTCCTGATTTAGGTGTTGGTAATATAGCATTAAGCAGTCCCATTCTGTTTGTTATTGTCTGTAGGTATCCAGGGTCAAGATGTTTCGATGAAAATCTCTTTATTGCCTCTTTGGGGCATGCCTGCTCCGGCACCTGGATTCCTTGTCTTGAGGTCCCGGGTTCTTGTCCTTCACTCTCCCCCTGCCCCAAGCCCCTGGGCTTCCTGTCAGCCCTTCAGGTCAAGAGTACAGCCAGCAGCATCCAGACCCTGTAGCATAGAGGGAGAATTGTGATGGACATTGAGAGCCATAGGGAAGAGTCGAGAGAAATCAAGGTTGGAACACCCTAAAAGAAGTTTATGTTTTGTACCACCCCTATTCATTTTCCATTACTGAGGCACTGGTTACCCATCTCTCTCTCTCTTTTTTCTTTTGTCTACTCACCCTTTTCCCCAACTCAGGTGGGCCAAGTTCTCTCCCTCACCTCCCTAGAGTAGCTGCTTCCCTGTCTTTTTTTTTTTTTTGCGGTACGCGGGCCTCTCACTGTTGCGGCCTCTCCCGTTGTGGAGCACAGGCTCCAGTCGCGCAGGCTCAGCAGCCGTGGCTCACGGGCCCAGCCGCTCCGCGGCACGTGGGATCCTCCCGGACCGGGGCACAAACCCACGTCCCCCGCATCGGTAGGCGGACTCTCAACCACTGTGCAACCAGGGAAGCCCTTCCCTGTCTTTTTTCTCTCAACCCCACCTGCCTCCATCCTAGCTCCTGGCTTAGTGTTTGCTCCCCTGACAAAAAACTAAGTTTATTTTTCTCTCTCTCTCTCCTCTGTAGGGTGGAGTCTTGTTCAACGGAGAACTCCGAGCTCCGGAAGAAGGTGGAGGTTCTGGAGAACACCAACAGGTGAGGGTCCCTGGCGTGAGGAACCGACACAACTGCCTGATGGAAGGTGGGGAAAGAGGGGGAGATCCAGGGCCAGAGCTGGGAGGAAAAGGGAGGGGATGACATTGAAAGGATGGTTGTGTCGGGATGCTCAGGATGGTCGCACTTCTCTCACCTGCACGCACACACACACACACACACACACACACATGCATGTCCTTTACTTTTCCTAAAATACGTGGGATTGATGAAGAGGGATCTGATAAGGGCTATGATGAGGGGGTTAAGGAAGAGGCTTGGAAAAGAATAAGGTCAATGAATCCGATTCTCCTGAAAATGACATCAGACTTAAGAGGTGGACAAAGAGGGCCTGACCACTTTTTGGTCACCCAGTTTGAGTAATAAATGGTGTTTTTTAGTAAAAAAAATGGAGAGAAAATCAAGTTTGTTTTTTTAATTACTGTTTTTAAAAGTTAATTAATTAATTACATTTTAAGCCCATTTTGCAAAATAACTATAGGATAGTTCCTCTAGCACCTCCTGTGCCAGGTACTCTTTTCAGCACTTTATGGATATTAATTCATTTAACCTTCTAATGGCCCTATGAGCTGGTCCTATTACTATCCCCATTATATAAAGGAGGTCCTGAGACTCAGAAAGGTTAGGTGACGCAGGTCACGCAGTAAATGCTAGAAGGCTGCATTTGAAGGCAGGCAATCTGGTCCTGGAGCCTCGATGTAGGAGAAGCATACTGAGCTTTACCCAGAGTCATACGCAAGAGAAAGGGGTTAAGGTATAGGGCTGAGAAATGGCGGTTGGGGAGTTTCATCGTGTGTGTGTGTGTGTGTGTGTGTGTGTGTGTGTGCGCGCGCGCGCTCACGGAGCCTACCTATGCTTTGAAAATTAAAGTGTTCATTAGTCAAGGGATCCTGTTGCCCTTAGTTGTTATAGATCTGACAATCCAAGCAGAGAAAAATTGACTTTTAGGTAAGCAAAATTTTAATTCATCATTTTAAGGCTTAGCACTAATGCCTAGTAACAATTTTGCAAATGTTAAGGGATCAGGGTAAATCTATTTGCGTGTCATTTCATAATAACTTGAAATTTGGCTCCCATTTCCTAAATCTTCATGGTCTGTTGCTCAAACAGCAGGCTAATCTAGTCATAAGGTAAAAATACAATCAGTAGGAAAAGTGGACATTGTGACCCCGCTGGGTTTCCCTGCATTTCTGGGAATGTGTGGTCATATAGCAAGTCAAGGGCAATCACCTCTAGTGCTCTGTGGACAAACAGCAGAAGTAAGTAAATGTCACCAGCTCCATGTGGTATCACCTTGATCCCCTGAGGCAAAGGAGCTGGTTTCCAGTACGACTTCAGGTTTCCGGTTTCATGGTTGCCTTTGGCCATTAGTCTCCTGAGGCTTCCTCTCTTCTTATCTCCACCTTTACTCCTGCCAGAGTGGTTCTCAGGGTCCTGAACCCCACCAGTGTCTGTATCCATCTCGTTAGCATCCTGAGCTGATAGTGTTCCCACCCCCCTGTCCTAGCACTTGCTGTTGCAGAAGTCCTGTGTTCATGAAGGGGACAAATCCAGGTCATGAATTGGTGAACAGGGGAAGAGGAATCCGTCCAACGTAACCGTGGAGTTTGTTCCAGGTTGGGTCTAGTCTAGGGGTTCTGGGTGTCATGTCTATACAAAGCCACACGGGGGCAGCAGAGGCACAAAGAGCAGTGGGTGCTTGCGATGAGACGGCGTCGCTGACACCTTTCCTGGGAAAAAGGGTCTCTCCTCCCCTCTCCAGGCTGACCCTGCTCTATCATATTTTTCTAAACTTAAAAAGAAAAAAGCCCACACATGTAATATATGCCCATTGTATAAAAAATTAGAAAATACAGTTTAAAAAGGGAAAAAATTACAATCTTTTCACCTAGAGAGATGTTTACATTTTGGAATTTTTATGTATATGTATTTATATTGTACATCCTCCTCTGTTAAGAGCCATTTCCATTTAACAAAAAACACTGGGTATATATTTTCATTTCTACAGAATCCTATTTCTTTCAGATTTTGATAAAGAGCTGTCATCTGAGGAGTACTGATAAAGCACATCTGATTCTATGTAACAGCGGTCCGTGTTTTGCAGTTGTTTTTTATGTTTTACGATAATGGCCACAGCCTTTTTATTACGCTATTGGTTATTGTGCAATGTGAGTTGTGGGAGCACATGCATATCTGAGCTTGGGGTCAGCATATCCGGCGTTCTTCCCTGAGAGCCAGCGGTGGTTTTCCTTCTGTTTTCTTCACTGACTGTGGAAGGTTCTCCCAGCCATTCAGCCTGCTGGAACCCCGACTGAGAAAGCCGTCTATCTTATGCCACTGGTGCTCTGCTTGTCCCTGGACTGTAGGAGCCTCCACTGTGGTTCCCCCAGAGGCCCAAGTGCCGTCTCTTCCCTCTTCCACACTTACCTCTCCTGGTAGACAACCTTTTATGGTGGAAATGGTTGCTACTTGATTAACCTGCAGTCTTCCCACAGGTAGTCTGATGAGGGAGTTCCTAGAGTCATAATCTCTCAGTCCAGCAGCTTTTAGTGTGCTGTGGCTTGAGAAGTCAGGGAAGAAAAGTAGAGCCACTCTTGTTCACATAAGGAAGGGCCTTCCTTGTCCCCGACTTCCTCTTCTCCCTTCTTCTTCTGTTCCTGCCAAGGGCTTCCCCTCGCCAGAGGACACTGTGGTAGCCAGAGTGACTGTAACATGAACCGTGGCAATCTCTTGCCCTAAACCAGTCAGGAGGAGTTGGTGTTTTGGGCCCGTGGTAAGGGGAGGTTTTCAGACCCTTTATTCGTCACACTGTGTGAGTGACCCAGTGTTTGAACTAAGTACAGGGTAGGGCCCAGTGAACACACACCTGTGTTTGTGTCCTGTTCGTGCTTCTTGTATTAGCGTCCTTTGGAGGTAGCTGGGCAGAGGTAGAAATGGCTGTGAGAAGTGGACAGGACCCTGGGTCACCAGAAGTGGGGTGGGAGACCTTGTGTGCCGTTGTTTCATTTGGCACGATGTGGCGGGAAAGGCGAGTGGGTACGTGGGCCAAAATAAAGACAAATTATACCTCTTTACATTTTACCACTTCTGTGCTCCCCGCATGAGGGACTTTCCATCTATCCAGATGAGAATGAGCCCTCAGATTCCAAATCAATCCCAACTCTTTGGTTAGTACTCACCCCAGCATCAGCCATTTAGCATGCTCTTGGCTTCTAGGCAAAAAAGCCCCTTTTATCTGAGCTCAGGAAGCTGGAAGAGGATGGAGACAGGAGAGGAGACTCCTGCAGCCTCACCCCAGGAGCCTAAGAGCAGCCGAAGCAGTGGGAAGGCACCTTCACACTTCTTTGCTAAGGCGATCCGCGAATCGCATGCCACCAGGAAATGTGTGAGCTGAGAGCGAGTGGTCTCCCAGGGGGCCCTGCTTCCTGTGCTCAGTCAGGATATACATTTGCACTTGCAAAGTCCAGGCGAGGCCGTGTGTGGCACCGGAGGGTCTTCCTGGCCTTCCTTGCTTATCATTCGCCTCTCCGAGCTGCATGTCTCATTCTTGAGAGACCCTGTCTTTCCCCCACTTTCTAGCCTTTTCTTCTGCACAAGGGATGCACATCTACTGCCCAGCCCATCCATTTTAGGTGTTTGTGGCCCAGTTTGCTCCATCCATTTTTAATTTTGCCCTCGTGCTGTTGGCTGTAAGGCTGAGAGCCACTATCCCTCTCCTCAGCCCTGATTTGTAGACTTATAGGAGCTTAGACTTGAAATGTACTTTAGACATCTCATTTAACTGTTAATCACTTCCTTTTACAGAAGCGGAAACTGAGGGCTGATGAGGTTAAGATCATCCATTTAGAGGTAGGACAGGGACTAGAATTCAGCCACTTACTTTCTCAACTGGACCTGCCCTCGGTCTCTTTTGCCGCTGTTGTGCTCTCTCTCCAAGGACTGCTGCCTTTCCCAGCACGGGGTTAACCATAGTTCCAAACAAGAGGGCCCAGCTTGGGATCTGTGTTTTAGGGGGCCCTGCTCTAGCTTTCCCCTAGCCACGCTCCTCCCCATGGGATGAGAAGTCAGCAGGAACAAGGTGATATATCTGTCTGGAGCGCTAACCTGGCCTTGGAGGGAGCTCGACATAGCAGGTGTCGGAGGTGCCCATGGGCAGTGTTTGCCTGGCTTGGGGTAGGTGGGGTAAGGAGAAACCTTAGGATGTATGACATGTATGGGATGTGGGCCTCGTTGGTATTCTTTCTCCAAACCTCACAGAAGGTGAGGGATGTGCTTGTCCTGTCTGTGTTGTTATCAGAAACAAGAATTCATTAGTTTTCCTCTTTGACCTTCCTCTTAGCTATAGTCCTCCTCTCTGTCTCTACTTTTCTTGTTTTTTAAAATCTACATATGGGGCTTCCCTGGTGGCGCAGTGGTTGGGAGTCCACCTGCCGACTCAGGGGACACGGGTTTGTGCCCCGGTCCGGGAAGATCCCACATGCCGCGGAGTGGCTGGGCCCGTGAGCCGTGGCGGCTGAGCCTGTGCGTCCGGAGCCTGTGCTCTGCAACGGGAGGGGCCACAACGGTGAGAGGCCCACATACCGCAAAAAAAAAAAAAAAAAAAAAAATCTACATATGATTCCTGATGGAGGTCTTTCCAGCCAAGCCCACTGGGCTCTGACTGTGCTCTCCTCATTTGTTTGTTTAGATGCACAGCTGCGTCCATTTGCACCAGTTTTATCTGTCGGCTTCCTCCTCACTGTTGTGTCTTCCACATGTGAAGTCTTCTCCTCAACTGACTGTAATCAGCGGGTCCCTCTTTCCTGCTGTGCACAGAGAGGCTGTTAGAGTGCTCAGGAATGACCCACGTCCAGGAATGACCCTCTGTAGACCTTTGTCTTGGTTTAAATCACTTTTCGTTTCTCCATTATCTCTAACTTCTAGTTGTGGGAAGAGTATAAGCTTTCTTTTCAGTTGAAAATGTTACAAACTTCAAAGGATCGTTGGATACTAGACTAAGTTTCCCAGAGAGTTTACAAAGGCATTTTAGTAGGATTCCATGGTAAAGTTAGACATTCCTTAGCCCCAGAAAACATTCTAGAACTCTCTTTCTTGTGTTCCTGGGTGAGTAGGTGATAGAATATTTCAGAAGTGCCCTCTGGTCCCTGAAAAATAAACCTCCTTATAATGTAGCAATTACACAGCAAGAGAAAGGAGATAATTTGTATTTTTAAAAATTTAGGCCAGAGCCCCATGAGCAACTTTCAAAACTTAAGTGAAAGATCATAAATAAATGAGTATTTATTCAAAGTTTAGGATTTTAGCAGAATGTAATTATCTTTTGTATAAGAGTTTGCACTTTAGTATTTAAAAGTCTTTGAGGTAGTTCAAGAGTCTCCTTAAATATTGTTATGCAATGTTTTGAATTATTATTAACATTATATCCTACCACCTCCCCACCCTCTGCCTGAGGATTTTGAGGTAGGTGTTTCAGCTTTTTTTTATTTTATTTTATTTATTTATTTGTTTGTTTGGCTGCGTTGGGTCTTTGTTGCTGCGCGCGGCCTTTCTCTAGTTGCGGTGAGCGGGGGCTACTCTTCGTTGCGGTGCACGGGTTTCTCATTGCGGTGGCTTCTCTTGTTGTGGAGCACGGGCTCTAGTCACGTGGGCTTCAGTAGTTGTGGCTCACGGGCTCAGTTGTTGTGGCTCACAGGCTCAGTAGTTGTGGCTCACGGGCTCTAGAGCGCAGGCTCAGTAGTTGTGGCGTATGGGCTTAGTTGCTCCGGGCATGTGGGATCTTCCCGGACCAGGGCTCGAACCCGTGTCCCCTGCATTGGCAAGTGGACTCTTAACCACTGCACCACCAGGAATGTCCCTGTTTTTGGTTTTTGACACCTCTCTCCTAACCCTCCGATCTTGTACACTAATTCTAGAAGACTGGGGTGGGTGGGGAGGGGTTCAGGTGGGGTTTTGGTTCGAAAGGACATGGATGTCTGCCTCTTCCATCATGAAGCCACCTAATGTTCACTCATATAATTTTTTTGCATGTGTGCACTAGATAAGTAGCACTTAGACTTTTTTGATCATATTGTTTTACATGTTGTGTAGTGACCCAGACACACCACACGTACATATACATCACATTCATAACTAATATGAATGTTTCACAAATGAATACTTATTTACTATGTGTGATGCCCTCAGATATTGTGTGTTCTATTTGATTCTGTTTCATTAAATACACCAGTCACACCCCAGCTGCTTTCACAACCCACGAATGGTTCATGATTTGGAATTTAGAACTTACTGCTTTAAGTAGTTTCATAAGTAAAAAAAAGTTCCTTCATTCCTGTGGGAGGCTGATTCACCCAGAGGGTGATTTACTTACGCACACAAATGTGCACACATGCATTATAGCCTAGCTAGTTCCATTTCTGAGTAAGGCGTGTTACAGGATTTGATGGAAATTGTGTTTATAGAGAGGACCTGGTTTGAAGCTCCTGGCACAGCAAGTAATTGGGAACCACCAGTTTATTATTT
Organism: Phocoena sinus; assembly: GCF_008692025.1. Taxonomy (NCBI): domain Eukaryota; kingdom Metazoa; phylum Chordata; class Mammalia; order Artiodactyla; family Phocoenidae; genus Phocoena; species Phocoena sinus. The sequence continues at coordinate 15,631,069 of NC_045771.1, forward strand.
TTGCTGGGTCCTAGTTTCTGACTCCAGTGGGAAATTAGGTACTAGAATGTTCAAAGTATAAGATGCAGTAACTGTATCATTAGCTTGTTCTCTCTCGCTCCCTCCACACACCAACCCCTGCTGTTTCCCTTCAATAACAGAAACATAAGAAAACAAAATTAAACCAAATACAAGAAAACACACGAGGCTGTTGATGCATTTCCCAGTTTTTATAAGATTGTGTCTCACACTGCCGGCTACTTTTGAATGTTTTGCCCAATTTCCTTTGATGTGCCTCCCAAGATACAGGGTGATGCTTTATTTTGGGCAAGGCTGGCAGCTGTCTCTAACTGCTCTTTTACTAGGAGCTGTGTGAGGACAGCCATAAGGTTTATTTTTACATCTCACCACAGGACAAAATCCACATTTTCAATCAAGTGTTGGACCCTCCAATTTAACAAATTGTGAGAAATGTCTTGGCCCAGATAAACATCTCTCTAAATTAAGACCTTGCTCCCGGAAGCCCAAGAATTCATTAAGCCATAATTAGCCATGATCACTGATGATTTAGCATACAGTAATAAAGGAGAAGTTTAAACTGAGTTCTGAACGTACTGTTGGAAAGAGAGTCTGTCCTATGATTGACTTTTTATAGCTTTAGTTTTAAAATAATTCTTCCATTTCATCTGTTGGCTGCCTTTTCTCCAGCCGGCCCTTTATGCAAACAGGGTAACAGCTGTCATCCAAGCTCCCAATGCTTCATGCCGTGGCATCTATCCCAATGGCATCAGGGAAGGTACCACATCATCTCAGACCAACATATCAGTTGTGAGATTCCAGGCTTTCCTGTAAGGAGACTCATCTGTCATCAGTGGAAAGAAATAGCAAGCACTCTGCAAAGGTGTATTTGTTTCAGCAAACCCAGAGTTACCCCAGAAGCGGATTCTCTCATTATTCTGTTAGCTGGTGAGGTCAAGAGAATTAACTTTGACTAAGTGCCTGAACTCAGGACTTAAGGAAAGTGATTAAAAACCATGGTACTGAGATCTAAATTCAGGTTTCTCTTCCTGGGAGCTTATCGCCGTGTTCTGGTGAATATTACTGACTTAGTAATCCTGAAGCCATCTCATCAGCTCTGTTGGTGTCCAGTGGAGGGACAGGTCTTATAGCTTCCATTTTCCTAAACAAAGCTCAGGTTTGACTTCCTGACACTTGACGTGGGCTAAGGAATACCTCTTATTCCTTTATCCATCATTTGCATTTTATTTTGGTATATCCAGAGATCTGCCAGGAAATGTTTATTTTACCCTATTGCTTTTATTTGTATCAGATCACTGAAACTTTGTTAGTATATATCTCACTGCCATCAGATTCACTGTGGCCCTTCTGTCTGCAGTTTGGTCACTGTAATCTTTTCTTATTTAATGGTGGACACATCTCTTGGTTGTGCAGTTGTCAATGTGATGCTTTTTTTTTTTTGGCTGCACGGCGCAGCTTGCAGGATCTTAGTTCCCTGACCAGGGATCAAACCCGGGCCTCGGCAGTGAAAGCACCGAGTCCTAACCACTGGACCACCAGGGAATTCCCTCATTAAGATGTTAATGTCACTGGATTTAAGAAAAATCTACTTAACTAAGAAATCTTTTGATCATTAATTTTATTAGGTTATAGGTTTGGGTACCATGGTGTGCTGAATTGGAAAGCACGTGAGCTATGGAGTCAGATAGGTTTGGGTTTACATCTTAGGTCTTCTAGTTACTGGTTACATGTCTTTGAAACCTTTACATAGTATCTCAGTATATGAAGTTCTAGAACTCAGCCAGTGGACACTCAATCACTAATAATTTTCTTTCCTTATGACAAAAATGAGTGTTTCAGGACTTCCCTGGTGGCGCAATGGTTGAGAGTCCGCCTGCCGATGCAGGGCACCACGGGTTCGTGCCTCGGTCCGGGAAGATCCCACATGCCTCAGAGTGGCTGGGCCCGTGAGCCATGGCCGCTGAGCCTGCGCGTCCCAAGCCTGTGCTCCACAACGGGAGAGGCCACGACAGTGAGAGGCCTGCATACCGCAAAAAAAAAGAAAAAAAGAACGTTTCTGTTTTATGAATGTCTATGAATTTCCCAAACTTTATCACATCATGGAAATCTATTTAGATATTGGGGAATGGATGAGTTAACCTGCTTTCCTTGGGTGAAATCTCTCTGTTGCTGATGGATGGGGCCTTCAGAGTGTCATCATTCCCACGAGTTCACCTTTGCTAATCCGAGTAGGAGAAGCAGCAGGAAACAGCGCATTATAAATCACTGTTGCTTTCCACCAAAATTTCAAACTGAAAAATCTATTTTGAACTACATGTTTGCTCATCTTAAAGAGTTGGATTATAAACTGTTAGAAATCAGGGGCCATTAAACAAACATTTTCATTTGCGGTGGATTCAGAATATAATTGTCTTTGAGTTTGGAAAGGATGTGCTGATGAATGCCGAGTAAAGCGCCACACGACTAGTAAAGATACAGCCCTTACTGCTCGCCCAGCCAGACTTAGATGGCCCTTCCTCCAAACTGATAGCACTTCACACCTATAGCTGGGGTTTCCAACTTGAGCCTAAGGCACTATACCATTGGGGTTTAGGTGTGTCTGGCCTGTCAGAGGTCTGTCTTCAGAACAGACTGTGGAGCCTCCTGGGAGACTGTTCATCCTAGGGAAGGGGTCCCAGGCCTTGTGATCACAATCAGAAATTGGAAGGGAGGAGTGATTCTGAGTATTGTGTGGAATTGGTTTTCTCAGTGGTTCATGCTCTGAAGACTGGACAAAGGGCAGGGATTGGGCAGGGAGGAGGTGCAGGAAGGTTGTGGGTAAATGGGGACTGTTGGTAAAAATGGAAATGGCGATTTCGCTTTAAAAACACCTTAAGAGTTTGGAGCAAAAGTAAATGGCTGTGGTAACATCTGGAAATCTGCTGTCTAATGGAAGCCTGGTTAGAGGAATGTACTCCACCAACTCTTCCATGCACAGAGCACAGCTGAGCTTCAACACCTAATGGAGCTGCCAGCGCCGGCAGCAGGGTGCCCCGTGGGAGTTGAGGTGCCCATCAGAAGTGGCAGCCAGCATTACAGACGTGGCTCTTCAGCAGGCCACCAAGGAAACAGTGAGGCCCCTTTCTGTAGTTTAGCTGGTAACAAAGACCCTGTTGACTGGCACCACAGGAGGAGGCCAGAATATGAGAGAAAAGGTTTGTGCCACACGGTCAAGCGTAGGTCTTACCTATGGCTCACCTGTGTATCTTCCCCACGAGTTCCAGAAATACAGCAGGGAGAACCCAAAGAGAGCTTTGGGGCTGGCATTACAGGATGTTGTCAATAAAATGTGTGCCACTGCCCACTAGATCTCAGCTCTGCCAGAAGGAACGCTTACCCAGGAAGTGGGTCTGTCACTCAGCTCTTAGCTTTGAAAAGGCAGCCGTGCAAGCCAGTAAGAATGGGGCGCTCTTGGGAGGTCCTGGGAGAAGAAAGTGTGATGGGGAAAAACACTTGCTGCATCATATGATCATTTAACTGCAAACTTCTAATTTTTTTCCATCTTTACTGAGGTGTAATCAACAAGTAAAATTGTGAGATATTTAAAGTGTGCAACGTGATGAGTTGATACATGTATACATTGTGAAAGGATTCTTCACATCAAGTTAATGACCTATTTACCTTATTTTTATTTTTTGGTAATCACATTTAAGTTCTACGCTCTTAGCAAATTTCAATTATTTGGTACAGTTTTATCACCTAGAGTCACCATATTTTACACTAGATCCTCAGACCTTATTCATCTTATAGCTGAAAGTTTGCACCCTTTTACCAACCTCTCCCTATTTCCCCAACCCCAGCTCCTAGCAACCACTTGTCTACTATTTCTATGAGTTCAACTTTTTTTTTTTTTAAAGATTCCATGTGTCAGTGACACCACGTGGTATTTATCTTTCTTTGTCTGGCTTATTTCACTTCGCATGACGCCCTCCAGGTTGATCCATGTTGTCACAAACGACACAATTTCCTAAAGTAGAATTTATAGTAATCATGCTATCGGTATTTCTCAGCCTTGAGTAACTCACAAAACTCTTTTAAAGAACGTGTTGCTTGAATGTACAGAAACATAAACCAGTCTATACTACTTGTGATTATGCTTCTAGATAACCATAAAGCAAGAAAACATATAGCTAAGGACTAAAAAGACCTCCATATTAATAGAATTTAACGATATGAAATAATGGGATGAATGATTTTGTTTTGCTTAAATTAAAACCACTGTAAAAGGTAAAAATACAGTGTAGATGGGACCACATGGGGTCACTGAGTTCAGAGAGCCTTCGCTGTACGTGCTGTGGGCTCCAATTCTGCCTCTGCTCTTATCCATTGAACTGCTAAAAGCAATAGTCTTACTGCCAACCTGTCCTTAGTTGGCTTAAACCTGAGGGAACTAGTTTCACTGGTACTGGTCACAGGGGAAGCTGCAAACTTGGGAAAACCTACATGTCCTTCCAGCACTGGGAAGCTGTTCAGGAGATGGGCTGTGGTGGAGGCAAGTTAATCTGCCAAAGCCCAGAATTCTTCTGCAAATGAGTGATTTGCTTTTCAGCGTTTTTCGGTGAACTTGTCTGACTTTCTAATGTTCCATCACAGCATGAATTTTCTGAAAATCTTTGAGACCCAAGAAAAAAGCATCTGCTTGTAAAACCTCTCCACCTTGCCGAGTGCATTGGGCTTGGAGAGGAGGGATGGGGGCGAGGGGCAGTCTCTGCTCTTTTCGCTGCTCACGCAGAATTCATCCCCGAGGCTCTAATTCAGGCGTGTGTGCTGTGAGATCCTTTTCTATGGCTGCACCATTCAGAATTTGCAAAGAAATTCACCATCTGCTCCTCCTGTGACCTGATGTCACGCAGAGCAAAACATACTATTCTCATCCTCAAACCCTTCCCTTGCACGGGTGTGCACAGCTGTCCACTTTTAGGGATAGAACAACTCTCTTTTGCTCCTGTTCTGTGTATTTTCCTGGAGAAACATCAGAGTCTGCATCAGAGGACGGCTTCCAAGATCCTGGCTCTGAAGGTGTGTCCAGCTGAGCAGGCTTCTTTGCTCCTGATTCATATTTGGGCTTCATTTCTGCCTATGGAGGTGCTGTGAGCCTTCAAGTGCCACAGGCTTGAGGTGCTCGTGGCTGTTTGCCTCCCCGCCATTCTTGTCTTCCTCTCCGTCTCTCTCCCTCTCTTCAGATCTACCATCTGAGCACCGGCTGCTCAGAGATGTTGCTACCACTTCCTCTCACAGCCATCTCCTCTGGCCACCCCTCCACGTGTTCTCTGCCCGGCATCTTCTTCTTCATGCTTTTCTCCTTTCTTGTATCTTCTTCAATGTTTCTCTTCTCTTGGTTGAACGAATTCTCCTTGGTTCACCATCACCAGCCAATTTTTACTTATTTTTTTTCTCAATGGCTGACAAACAAATCCCGGGATTATCAGGGATGATTTGGGGCATAGAGATGACTGTTACTCAGAACAGCACAGAATGGACAAGCTGCTCATGTGGGCGGATCCTGAGCCCCATAAGCTCTATGACTCTGGTGCTGGAAGACAGTGGCGTATGTGTCTTCACCAGGGGAACCTTTTTATCGGTACTGTGTTCAAATTCAGACACATAAGCCATAGCCACTTCCCTGGAGCCTGGGGCAGAGATCACCCACAAGCATTCTCTTGTCTCTCAGACGCCCTTCATGGCTTTTTTGTTGTGTTTGCAGAACTCTCCTGCAGCAGCTGCAGAAGCTTCAGACTTTGGTGATGGGCAAGGTTTCTCGCACCTGCAAGCTGGCTGGCACGCAGACTGGCACCTGCCTCATGGTGAGTTTCCTGAAGGGACAACACCATTACTGCCCAGGCCCACTCCCCAATCTCCAGTCTCTCCCCAACTTGCCACGTCCAAGTGCTGGGGTGTTCGAGGGACCACACAGCTCACTCTGAGGCTATCCCTCCACTATGATGAGACAGTGATTGACTGCGTACGATCTGCTGGCCTGATGGAGGGGAGTTGTCTTTCTGGACCTCCCAGGTGTTGCAGGTGTAAAGGTTTACTCTGTGGATCTCGGAATTGACGGCTCTCCACTTTCTCTCCTCGTCCTGCAGGTTGTTGTGTTATGCTTTGCCGTTGCATTCGGCACCTTCTTTCAGGGCTATGGGCCCTATCCTTCTGCCACCAAGATGGCCCTGCCCAGCCAGCATTCCATGCAGGAGCCCTACACAGCCTCCATTGGTAAGACAGCACTCAGCAACTTGGGAGGTGGCTTGTTTCTTTTCTCTTTCATTTCTCAAAGCTTAACTTACTGAAAGAAGTCTTATCTGAGAGTCTGATTTTTTTTTTTTAGATGGGAGGACTTTACTAAACCACTTGGTTTAGAATAGCTATATGATAAACGTCCCTGGGTACAGAGCAGTGGTCTCAAAATCATTTATCCACAAAAATGCATATATATCCGTTCCTTGGGAGAAGGCAATTCAATATCACTGTTCCCTCTCCCCCATAAAAAACATTCATTGAATAGGCCCACACAAGCGTCTGCCCCCGAATTAGTTACTCTGCAGTTAACTGTCATCGCTGTGACCGCCAAGACATTGCAGGAAGTGTTCTTGGCTTCTGTTTACATATGAAAGTCTAATTTTTAAGAACTGGTAAAAGTGTAGCTTCTCCATTGAAGGGAGGAGGAGAGCCATGGGGGTGTCTGGTGCCCAGGCTGCTGGGTCTCCCCTTGTGGCACTCACCCACTGGGCTGAGACACCCCTTGGAATTCTCTAGAGCTCAGCAGAGCACAGTTTGCAAACTACTACTCTAGACTGTGTTCCCTGGCAAATTCTGATGTCTTCTTTTTGAGTTCTGATAAGGGAGAGGGATGCGCATTTGGGGGGAAGGAGTGGGGAGAACTTTAAGTTTTCCATGACATTTTCAAGGAATTCAACTCAGTGGAATTGTATGCGACCATAGTAAGCATCTATAAAATGAAACTAAAGAATCAGCCTGTCTTACAAAATATTATGCCTAAGATTTAGAAAATTTGGAGAATCAGGTGTCAGAAGTGATGTTCTCACCCAGATCAATGATCTCTTTTAAGTATGTAGGAAATAAAGAGGTGATATGTAGGGATCATAAAATAGATACACTAGTAAGAACAAGGGTGGAATTAGGGGGTACTGGATTTGGGGGGTAGGCATAATTTTGTGGTTCTGAAAGATCTGTGGTCTTTGTGAGGTAGGTGTATCCCTGCCAGGTATATGACAGAAAGGCTAGCATTTCAACCAAATAATTTCAGTGTTCTCCCCGGAAATTCTTTTTCCCTAAGGGAATGTATCTCTAAATTTGATTGGAAGCCAATGGGAGCATAGTTTCTCTGTTGTAGAAAATTGCTAGGAGCCATCTAGCTATGCAACTATCCTGTATAACAAAAGAGAATGTTTCCGTTGTTTTATTTATGACGTTGGCTGTGTGTCTTCTCTCCAGTTTTAAATGAAAACACAGTTTTCTGCCCTTTTACCTTCTCCCTATGCAAAACCTACTCACTGGGAATGCTTATTTTAGCTGCCTCTGGACATCTCCAAGTATTTGACTCCTATTGTCCACAAATTGTTTCCCCCAGATGGTTGGGGGTGGGGCACGGAGGGGAGTTTTATTTTCAAAGCAGTGGGGTGGCAGTATGCTTCCTGTTTATTTGCTTTTCTATTGTTCTCCCAGACTTTTTATAATTGGTATCATTTTTCAATGCACAAAACTCTGAAATCCTGAAGCCTTTATAGGAAGCCAACTCCAGTTGGCACCCTGTGTCCTGGGCAACAAGAACCCATGAGTTGTCATCTGCTCCCAGCCCTGGGCATCGAGTGAGGGGATGTGATGTACCCTTGTGGTCTCTCGTAACACCTGTTACTTTGCTTTGTTCTCAGTGAGATCCAGGAACCTGCTGATCTATGAGGAACATTCTCCCCTGGAGGAGCCGTCCAGTTCCGCCTCGGCTGGGGAGCTTGGGCGCTGGGACAGAGGTTCCTCCCTGCTCAGGGCATCAGGGCTGGAGTCCAGGCCTGACGTGGATCTTCCCCGTTTCATTATATCAAATGAGACCAGCCTGGAGAAATCAGTGCTGTTGGAGCTGCAGCAGCACTTGTGAGTCAAATAGATACAGATTCACCTCCTCTAAGGCACCGACGATGGGTTATGCGTCAGCAACGTGCAGTGTGGGGTGTAGACTTCCCCACTGGCCTAGTCGTACCTTTGGCTTTTTCAAGACCTATTTCCAGCACCCGGACTCTGGAGAGACTATTGGTTGTGAACAGCTGCCCCTAGCAGAGATTGGGGAAGAGACCTGGTGTGAGCTGGCCCCGTGGCTGCTGCGCCTCTGGGGAGCTGGCAGTGGTGGCTCCAAGCGTTGGGGGAAGGGGCTTGACTCCCTTCCTCCCTCAAAGCCTCACAAGTAAACATACAGTCCAGTAACAGCAGTGTACTCGCTATGCAAATGCAGCCTCAAGACATCCCCCAGCTTCCTTCCAACTAGAGATACATATATGTCATGCTATATGTCAGTATGTAGTTTTATGATTTATATGTAAATAAACATGCCTTAATTATATAGTTATAATTACATATTAATATTGAAGGACACTTCGAGAGGCACTGTGCCTGTATGTGTTTCCATATTGAAAATAACATACATTTGTCTCCAATTCTCCATGAGGTGTTTCCTTTAGATAGTTATGAGGAACAGTCCTTGTGTAAACACAAAGGCTTGTACAACTGCTGGGCTTTGTTGTCACGCTGGGGAGATACCTGGGTACACCAAGTGGCACGGGAAGGAGCGTCTGCGTCCAATCCTGGTTATACATGGTGTGGTTTGTGCTCTAGCTGAACTCTGCCTCTGTGCCTCCCAGAAATGATGCTATTCCAATGCAAGTGGGAAAGACTTTGTTTCAGATTCTTCAATTTTCTTCCCCTAATGTTGCAGGGGAAAGTTTATAATTATATATACTATTATATGTTTACATTATATTATACATGCATTTAGTGCTTTATTATTTATTATTATTTATAGCACTTACTATTTCAAGCACTATGTAAATATGACATATACAGTAAATCCTTTGAAATACTTGAAGAGGTTAGACATTATTATTATTATTATTCCTATTTTAGCAAATTGTAGAGCTGCCACTAGGAGTAGAGAAGAATACTTGACTCATGATACAAATCTTCTCTCCTCTTGTCTCAGCTATTCAAGGCCCCATTGAAATCCCTCTTGTTCTGGGATGCCTTCCTGATACCAGAGCCCTCATAGTCCTCCTCTGAATGCCTAGAGTCTTTCTAGGCTGTTACATAATTTAATAATGTATTTATTTTCTGTTATATATTTACTGTTATTTCAAGTTAGTTTGGGTGGTTTTTTTTTTAGTCTTTATCTAGAATCTTTTAATCTTTATAAAGATTTCATCTTTATCTAGATTTTTAAAGAAAATATTTATTCTAGACCAAGGATCAGTCTTTATCCTTTTATTTTCTCCCTCCCAGAGTTTAGCATAGGGGTGACTAACCATCCTCAAGAAATACAATCGTTTAAAGCAATGTACAACAAATCAGTATCAAACTGCCATGTTTATCCTCTGGGCTGGAATGTCTCCTTTGGCATGAGGCTAGAGGCAGGAATGTGGATGACGGATAGGCTGGTAGCGGGAGACTTCGGGAACAGGGGAGAGGACGAGAAGCATGCTTGGGCCAGTCTGCAGAGTCGCAGTCATGGAATGATTGTGTCATCCTACCGAGCATGAGGTAATTGGTAGTAAGACCTCTTTTTCCTTCTGATGCCTTCGCAGGGTCAGCACCAAACTGGAGGGGAATGAAACACTAAAAGTTGTAGAACTCGACAGAAGAGTGAACGCCACCTTTTAAAGAGACCGTCGCCACCTCCCTCTATCTTCTCACTCTACCTTTATGTCTCCAAACCGCCTTTGTCATAAGCTTTTCCTTTTTGCCACCTGATCTTGACCGAAGACCTGGACGTGCAGTCATGGCTTTGGATACGAGGACAGCCTGGGATTTCCACCCACGGTGAGAGAGCGCCTCCCCCGGTCCCACGTCCCTCCCTGCAGAAGGGAGCCCGCTTCTCTCCCTCCCTGTTGCTTACTGCCATAGGAAATTATCTTAGGGTCAGGGGTGGGGCCAGCAGGCTTGTTTCTACCGACAGTGCCAAAAAGATACTGCCTGCTTCTCACCGGGGTGGGTGTGACCGCCTCTTTGAAGAAGAGCTGACGCTTGTTCGTTCAACTCGAGCCACAAAAATACCAGGATGCCTGTTGGAATCTGGCAAAGCACCGACTGACGTCCTGCCTTTGCTCAGCCTGGGTCTCTCCTGCCGCTCTGCGCTGAGCCCCCGCTGACTCGTCCTCCGGCCCTGGAGCTGGAGCGAGGCGTCCCCTTCGTACTCTCAGGCCGCAAGTGCAATGCCTGAAGGAATCAGGCTTTTCTACTCCAGGCAAACCTGCCCCATCATGTTGCTTGTAGGATTTCTCCACCATCTGTGTCCCCACACGCCCCTAGTTCTGCCTCCTTGGCTTCTCCTCCCCATTTGTAAATAGTATTTATTAGCTCGCTGAGGCTTCCCTGGGCAACCACACTGAAGACATCCGGACGCCTCCCTCCAAGCTAGAAAAGTCTTCTGTTGGCCTTTGGAGCGAGGAGGGCACCCTAGGCTCTGGGATCCCCAATCCTTCCAGGCCATGTTTTGCTTTCTTTTCTTCTTTTTTTGCTGGAGCCCTATAATTATAGTTGGGAAATCTCCCTAAGCATGTGTCCTCCTGTAGAATGAACTCACAGGGAAAGATGGAGCAGTGCCTCGCTCAGGTCTGGGGCTCTGTGGATAGATGCTTTTTCTGTCCCATACCCATAACAGGGAAGGGAAGCCCTGTCCCTGACAGCAGGCGTTTCAGACAACCCTGCTAGCTTGTCTTTCTCCACCTCCCCTGACACTTCTGCTTTCCCCCTCCTCTTCTGCCTCAACACAGGAGGTGAGCCTGAGGCCTGTTCCTGGGGTCAGAGTAGGTGACATTTGTGTATCCACAGTCTTACCCTTTATAGTCAGGTTTGGCTACTTTGCAGCTCACCCAAAGAGACACGACCTAATCCCCCAACCTACTCTTATTTTTTTTAATGATTAAAAGTAACTTTTGTAGTTTAAAAAAAAACTTTCCTCTTTCATACAAATAAGAAATGGAAATTGACTTTTTACTGTATAGTGTAGAAGACTCCCCTTAAATGTTTTTCCCTAGCTTGTAAAAGATTTCGTGTAAGAAGTTTGCTCACGTTTTGTATTTTATTTTTAGTAGCAGCTGAAGCACCCTTAGCTTTAACTCTCACTCTGTCTCCGTTTCTGTCTCTCATCTACATTGTCATTGGAACCTGTACTTAGGAGAGATTAAGCTATACCTGGGCCTTCTGTTCCATAGCAGACATAGGATTTGGTGTCATTAGCATTTGCTGTCAGACCTCATAAGCAGATCTGGTACCTTTGGGGCTCACCGTCAGTGATTCCTCTCTCCCTACTGTGATGGAGAGAGTTCTGGCTGGGAGACAGCCAAAGTCATCTTCTTAGCACTGATGTAAAGCTGGATCAGGATTGCAGTGGTCCTGGCAGCCCTCTCGGTCCTCTGCATGCCTCTCACTGTCCCTTCCATTGGCCGGGGAGGGCTGAGACCGGCTGGGCTGTGCAGGAGGAAGGTTGCTAGCATGCGCCCCGCTTCTGTTTCTCTCTACCTTCTCTCCTTCTCTTCTGCTCTAGACCCTCTTGGGCCTGGCTGGTGTCTGCTAACCATGGGCCACTATGGAACCATCCCTCTCTTTAAAATGTCTTGTAATTATCAGACACAGGCAGCCTGTGTGCGTGGGGAGGGAGAGGGCGGCTAAGAAGGTACGAATATAGAATTAACTCAAGTAGTATTTGGACGATAAGAAAGGCAAGCTTTTGTATGTCAGTGGGAATGGGTCAGCTTACCCACCTGACGCACTGGAACCAGATTGGGTTTTTAAGTCTCCTGGATTAGGCTGAGTAGAAAACCAGCTCTTCTGAATAAGGAGGGAGAAGGAAAAGGGCAGCAAACTCCGAGCGCCTGTCTTTAGTGCCTTGAGGATTTCATTTCCTCCCTGACCTACCCTTCCTTGACGTCACTGTCTCCAGCCCTCCATACAGCAGGGCTTGATCTCTGGGAAACCGTTCTTCCCACAACTGAATCTGTGTCTAGAGACCAGGGACATCAACGTGAGAGCTCAAATGGCCATCGTAAGGGGATCCAAGGACCAATTGCTGCTATTATGAGAAAGACCTCTGCCCTCTACTCCTTGCTTGGGTGAGTAAGGGGAACTAAACAGTTATCCCTTTAGGAGGACGTAATGGAGTCAAGAGGATGCAGAAGAGTTGGATAATACCAGATTGGTTCCAAATAGTTAATGGGTGTGTGCACCTTTTCTGTTCCAGGGTTAAGCCCACAATGTCAGTGGATTTGTTTCCCTCCCCAGAGCCATCCCATAGATGAGTCAGTAATACCTGGTTAGCCCTGAAGGTGTCAAATAGTGGCAGCCTTTTGGTTTCTGAACCTCAGTTTTGGAAAATAAGAGACTGTTAGCACAACCATCAATCATAAAGAATCAATGTTAATGATAAACATATTAATATATTTTTCATTATGTCAACAGCTTTTCCTCTTTCCTTTCTTTGATTAGCTTAGTGGAGGAGATGTCTTGCAAAAGTTCAGAGAACACGTACTTTTTTACTGGGTGAGACCTGAGTAACCCAGACCCCCCAGTGAGGTTCTATTCACAGCTCTTGACTTTGCACTTAGAAATGGATACTGTAAATGAAAGGCCTCAGTACCAGGTTTAAGAAAGAATTTCTGTGAAGTGTTAGGACTCTGGAACCTAGCTCACATAAAGGGAGTGTTATATAAGAATCTGACAGCTGAACTAGGTTGCTCCTTTTGGGCAGGGGGTGGGGATGAGGTTTGACAC